>NW_026612723.1:0-68436 GCF_029582105.1 Oenanthe melanoleuca
AGACATTCCAATGCTGATGGCATCACAAGGTTACTCCAGCTGGGATTTGGGCACTCCTGTCAATACATCACAGAGTGAAATACCTCTTGTCCAGGTGAGAGTATTTTCATGCCCTTTCCAACCAAAACTCTACTAATAATTGCCATTCGGAGTTACACTTTGCCATTCTCCTTGCACAGCCTCTCCCTGCACACTGCAGGGGCCACTGCCAGGCTCACTGTGACTTCCCATCCCATCCCGTGAGCCCTCTGCCCTCTCCTGCCCTGCTGCTTCCTGCTGAACTAAGGAGTTCTCCTCCCTAACTCCCTGTGCGTGTCACTGATGCAGATGGTGAATAGCACCGTGTGCTGCTGGATGTGGACAGACTTTGAGGGGAAACCCACTGATGGTATCCATGCCCCTTGTGCGTGAATCACTGCCAGCTGCCCAGAAAATGGCTGCAGAAGGGCTGTTTTCCCTCCTGATCCCGTCCAACACGTGGCTGGTAGGTGCCTGGGAGCTGCCAGGAAGGCAGCAGTGTGTGGTGCTGCAGGGAGCAGTGTGTCCATGGGGTGAGGTGACAGGGCAGCTGGGGCACACAGAGCGGGGAAGGCTCAGGGGCGTGCCAGAATTGTTTTCCCAGGGGCCTTCAGCCTCTGCTGTGAGACAGTTGGGCTGTACTAAAATGGCATTGCCATACACGGGTGGAGGTGCCACTCTTTGTGGAGTTGTGAGGTGCACTGTCCCACCCATGTTGTGTTTGTTTCCACAGGGGTATCAGAGCACTTATTAAAGGGAAATGGGGCACACTGAGTAATTAAAGATAACACACAGTAGCATTGTCACAGGAACTTCACCCTGTGCCTTGGATTTTGCCTATTTATGTATCCTTAACACAGCAGGACTAAATCAAATTGATAAATGCAGATCTTTGTAGCTGCAGTGCTCAAGGCTTCCCTCTCCTATTCCTGCTCCTCCTGCACCCCTCACCACGCTTCCTAACTAGTGAAATTAAGTTCTGGTGAAAGTTTTGGAAAAAGAAGTGTAGAAACAAGTGCTTACTTGTTACCAGCTCTATTATGAGTTTTCCCCAGCTAGGAGCTGCACAGAAGTGAGACTGGGGCAATGACATCAGGGAACAGCTGTAGAGTTAAAGGCAGAAAGAAAAGACTTACCAGCAAAGGGCAGGAAAGGGGAAAGGTTTCAGAAAAGATTTCTGTGGTCTAATTAATGATCATTTCTGATTCCCTGTGAGAAGAACACAAACTCACAGCCAGTCAGGCCTCACAGTCCCCTGTAGTGAGAGCTCAGCACACATCCACAGAGGCAAGTCCAGCACCTGAAAGAAAAAAAAAAATAAAAAAGAAAAAGGTGTCAGGGCAGCACAAAGATTGTTCCCTGTGCAGCGCCCAGACTCGGGGCTCCCTCTCAGCTTTGCTAGTTCCCGTGAATTATCCCACAGCCCCCAGTTCCCTGCTCAGTTCCTGCTGCCGTACCCTCACAGTGCCTCACGGAGGGTGGATATTCCCGTGCAGAGCTGCCCCTTGAACGCCAGCTGAGCCAGGAACGGGCAGAGCGTCCAAGGAAGCTCAGCAGCATCGGGACAGGGACAGGCATCTGCTCCAAACAATTGGCTGTCTAAAGCCCTCATCCCCAGCCCCACCCATGTCCCTGGGGCACTTGACAGAGCTGCCTGGAGTCCAGCTGATTTAGCCCCCTGAGCCGGGGCTCCAGGTGATATTTTCAAGCAGGAGAAGGCAGGGCCGGGGGCGCTCCCGCCCCGTGCCAAGGCAGCTCCCCGTGCCCACGGGAGGACATCTCTCCCTGCAGCAGCTCAGCTCCTTTCAGGGCCTCAGCAGTGGCCTCTGCAAGTTTCTTTTCCCTCAGCAAAGGGGTGCACATCCCTGCCTCCAGCACACCTCCAGGGGGACCACCTGGGAAAGCTTTCCATCCCTTCTGCACTTCCAGCTGGCTCCCTGGAAACTCCCACCTTCGTCCAAACAAAACTTCATCCCACCTGAACTTTGATTTGAAGGCATCTCTGCAGGCTGTCGGTTGGCATTTAATAGCTGTAAGGGAAGATTGCCTTGGCTTTAGTGCTGCTGCTGCTGAATGAGGCCTCAGGCAGGAAGGGAAGGGCAGGGAATTGGGGTGGACAGGCCATACCTGGCAGCTGCCTGGGAGCTCTGGGAGGCTGGAACCAGGAATTGCTGTCTGAGCCCCTCTGCACGCAGCCCGTGCCACCATCACCAGGACACGCCAGCTGCTCCTTGGGCTGCTTTTGGGCTGTCAGTGGCCTGTATCCAGGCTGAAGCATCTCCAGGAGCCTGTTCAGAGCAGCCCCTGGCCCAGGAGCCACGGGCATCCCTGCGGACAGAACCCTGGTACTGGGACTGTCCATGCCTCAAAACCCATCCTGATGACAAAACCCTGGTACTGGACTGTCCATGCCTCAAAAACCATCGTGCTGAGTAAACCGTGGTACTGCGACTGTCCATGCCCCAAAAACCATCCTGCTGACAAAACCCTGGTACTGGGACTGTCCATGCCCAACCTCTGGGATGAACGTCATCTTGTTGGCTGGGACCAAGGAAAAAAATCCAGCTGGGGGGAAAAAAACCCAAACTCCTGGCTGGGGACTCTTTATTCTAAATTTAAAAATGAGTTGAGAAAGGTAAAAGGTAAAAACCATATGCACAAGGTTAGAAGCAGTCAGCACACACACTGGCACAGGCAGACATAAGCAGACAGACACAGACAGACTCTCCAGACAGACACACGCTCCCCTGTCACACTCTGCAGCTGACAGGCTGACTGCAACCCTCACTTGGAACGCTGCATGAAGAGGATGCTTCAACACATCCCCGGCTGCTGCTCTTCAACACCCAACGGGAGATTCCAGGGAAATCGGCATAATTGGTGACTGCAGAGATGGGAATCCACCTCAGGGACCTGAGAGACAGCAGGAGCTGGTCAGGTAGAGGTTATCCCCACACATTTCCTACCCAAAACCCCACAGAAAAGAGGAACAATAAAGTTCTGTAACTATTCTACCCAAGCGGGTGCCAGGGCAGGGCAGCTCCGAGCTAAGGGGCACAATAAAGGCCCATACAGTAGAGATGCACACAGTAAGGTACATGCAACATAAACCAAGACAGCTACATACAGTATAAGCCAAGGTAGGTACACACACCATGGATGAGGACTGGAGATAACTCTCTGGAGGATTAAGTCTCAAGCCAAGATAGAACCTATGGAACTAGTGAGGGCACATAAGGAGGGTCTAACACACTCCCTACAGAAGGCCAAGAGAATGGCACGTGAAAAGCAGGCACTACCAAAGCTGAGAAGGAAGATGGATGAGAAGATCTTGTGTACTTCTTTCTGTCTCAAAAAGTAAAAAGGTAAATGTGCTGGAATAAGCACAATGCAGGAAAGTACACGAGTAGAGTCTGGCTACCATGGCTTGGAAGGATGCTGATAAAGCATGGAGATGTGACAAAGGTAACACAGATGGACACAAAGGACAGAACAAGGACACGGATTACACAAGAGACACCAGTTATTTACCCAGAGCTGGAAGGAACTGGAGCAGCCATCAAGTGCAGCATCTCAGAGCCAGAGCTGGAATGAAGAACATGCCACAGTCAGAGCTGGAGGCTCAGCGAGCTGGACTGAGAAACACCTGCAAGTGAAACAAGCAGAAGGAACAGAAATCATCGGGCCCTGAGATATCCTGGGCTGTATCCCTTGAGATGGGAGAGAAAGGGGAAAAAGTAAAGGAGTTCAGGGAGAAGGAAGGAGGGGCAGGGGGGAGAGGAGGGGAGGTTTTGGGAGGCACAAGGGGGAAAAGAAGAGGAATACGCAGAGAAGGAAGGAGGGCTAGAGCGGGGGGGAGGGTAGAAGCCGAAGCCCCACAGCTCACCTGGGAGCCCGAACAAGCAGCTCCTCCTCTCACCCTACTCGGCGTCAGCAAACGGCGGCGGGTGGTTTCTAGGCATTAAATCACCTCGGCCCCAGCCCCGGGCCCGCCCCGCTTCATCCCGGTTCCTCCCGGGCTCTGCCTTCTGGGACTGCCCGGTCCCGCCCCTGTCCCGCCCCGTCCATGGGCACGCGGGACGTCCCGGTCACGAACTGCAGCAGCCGGATCCGCTTCTCAGCGTCCATCAGCAGCACAGCCTGGGGGCAGAGACACCTCAGCACTGCAGGAGCCCCTCTGTGCCAGCAGCCTCAGGGCACTATGGGCTGCCTCTGCTCCATCTGAGCAGGAGCTGCACCTGCCCTCACCTGAGCCAGGAGGGAGCAGCTCCTGCCCCAGCACAACCACCCACTCTGAGCAGTTCTCATACAGAAAAATGATTGCAAAAAAGGGCAGGGACTTTCACCTACAGGACCAGCTAGGGCTGGTGCCCAGTCTTACCTTCCAGAACCACCGGATAACAGGGTGATTTGGGCAGTAACCATTTTTGTAGATGGTGTGTTGTCTCCAGCCGCTGACATCCACGCCACCAAGGCCACACATCAGTAACTGCAGGCAAGCAGAAGGGTGGGATGTGTCCCTGACCTCACAGGGTACAAGGTGCCACTGCCCCTCAGGGCTCTGACCTTCAGGCACTTATGCACACCCAGGGGAGAGTCCGAGCATCCCAGAGTATCCCAGCTGCTGCAGAAGGGCTGCACACTGCCACAGTGTGACACAACTTCCACGTCTTTGGCTCAGATGGGACTGGCAGAGGGTGGCACTGATCCACTAGGCTGCTTCCAGGCTTTCAGAGGCACACCCCCACCACCCTCCTGAGTGCAGCTTTTCTCATGTCATGAACAGATTATTAATTAGGAAGAACATCTGATTTCCAGCCGTGTCCGCACGTTCCCCCAGGGAGAGAGACAGATGACTGAAAAGCCCAGAACATGGCACATCTGTCAGAGAGCTGCCAGCTTGGGGCACCAAATTGACTCACCTCCAGCTCATTTTCATCAAAAATTTAATCGGGTCGATAGGAAGCAGTTCTGTGAATCCCTAAAAAGAAGAGCAAAGTTAAAACTCTCATCCCACATAAATCCTAATTAAAAAATCAATGACCAAATTACTTCAAGCTCAAATAATTAAACTTGAAGGAGAATGACCTTATTCCCATAAGGGAAAGATGATATATTCTTACACAAGATAAAACTGTCAAATCACAAAACATCATGTATTCTATTTGCATTCCCTGCCAAGCTCCCCACTCCCTTTACACAGACACCAGTGGGTAAGAAATCTGTGTTAAAAACAATCCCTGGTTTTGGGAAAGAAAGGAGCTAAAGAGCCTCGCCTCCAGAAAGGCATTCATTTCTTTCTGCACTCTGTTGACAAATCGCCACTGGATGACCAGGCTGCAGAAAGAAACAAAAACCCCACCAGAAAAACAAACTCATTAGCAGGTCTCAGCCAAGGGCTCAAAGGTTTCAGCAACCCCAAATGCTTTCAAGTTTGTCATTTACAACTTCAGCGAGTTCAGGTAACTAAGCAGCTTCACCAGCTACTCCAATTTATTGGCTGGTGACTGATGGAATTTGAAGAGACAAACCAAAAGCCCAGTGACTTTGACCAAATCACAGTGGGAATTTTTTCACTCCTGTAGGTACCTACGTGAGCAGACATTTTATTCTTCCAGAGCAATGAGCAATTAAAAATTCCCAGCAAAGTCTGCAAGCTCTGAGGAGAGCTGTCAGGACACAGCACCTCGCCTATAAAGAAAGAAATAAACTGCAGCATCAAAGGGACACCTTGCTTTCAGCACCAGCCACCCGCAGCACAAACACCTCACAGGTGCAGGCATCAAAAGTCAATTCCAGGCATGGAATTGCTCCAGGTCCAGGCACTGGAAATGAATTCCCAGTTTGCATGAATGTAGCAATTGTAACATCTTTCACTTTGGAAAAGGCCCTGATTTAAAATGCCAGCAGGTATTAATGAATTCAGCATTTTACATCCTGGTAGGTAGAAGAACTGAGAAATCTGAAAATGAAACCTAATTTCAGATCCGGCCAGTTTTGGTAGGATTGCTGGCACTGGACTCCTGGCTCTGGTCTGTGACTGGCAGAGGAGGACACTAGGATGAGGGCCAGGCTGGAGAGCACCTTCTGGCTCATCTCAGCTTGAGCCAGGTGTTGGAGAAGGACATTTACATGGGGGGAATTTCAGGAGATCAAAGCACGTCATTTAATTTACTCCTTGTTCTTGTACCTGACGGGATATAACCAATGTTAACAGTAAGGTTTTTCCCAGTGATCCCTGATGCTCTTGTGCAGTACAAGCTCCAGGGATTGCAGCAGGGCCAATTCTAACCCAGCTGCTCTTTCTTCCCCCCAGGCACATTCCATCACAGTACTTACTCAATGTATTCCCGCTTGTTTTCATTTGTTACCATCATTTCGGACCCGTTGGGCTTCAGGTCCACTTGATATGTCTGCCTTTCAAAAGACCAAAGGCTGTTATTTGAGGACATCTTTCTCCCAGAACCCACTCTCCCTGAGCAGTGTTTCACAAGCAGGATCAGGCAATCATGAGCAAATTGATTTACACTTTTGAACAAACCTGCGCTGACAGAAGGGAAAACTGGCAGAGAGGGGCTGGCTATTTACTGATCATTTTATTACAATTATTATTTATAATAATGAAATTATATATTTATATAAAATAGAACCACAAAATAGGTACTTTATATACACAAAATTATAATAGCTATTATGTGTAATCAAGAAGATAAATCCATACTGGAACTGCCCAAAGCCAACCAGTGGGTTACAAAACCTCTCTATTCTGTGGCTCCTAGTTCTCCATGAATCCATAACCTTCGGGTGCTTCAGGAAAAAGGCAGCACTGGAAAGTGGATCAGAATATTTTTGACAGGACACTGAATGCATGGTTTGAAATGCTGAAGTCAGTTTTTATAAAAGGCCCTACAGTCCCCAGCTCCAGTTCTATCTGGAGCCAGGATCTAGGGCTCAGAAGTAAAACAAAGGGAAAATGCAAAAAAAAAGGTCATAAAAACCTCTAAGCAAACTAATTTAATTTAATGTCTACAACACTTTCATTTGTAATGGAGAAAGAGCCCCATAGGCTGTGACCCTTTTCAACCTGGCAGCTTCCCCTGGCACACCAGCTGTGACAGGCACTACAGAGAGGACCTGGTGTCCTTCTGCTGCTCCCCCTGACAGCACCTTCAGCTTCAGGAACCAGAGAGTCCCTGAGCATGTCCCAGCTGGACTGTGGGACACCTTCATCCCTCCTTCACTGCAAGTATTTCACTCAGCTGCATGTCCAGCTTGTCCCAGAGGTGCCACAGCTCCCTGACAGGAGCTGGCAGCCCCGCTCCCAGCTGGGAACAAGCCAGCTGAGCTCGTTGCTGCTTTCACCACCACCAGACTGTCAGCACTGAGCTACTTGTGGCAACCACCAGTCCTAAGATGCAAGTAACCTTACGTACCTGCCCAAAGTTTTCCTCATCTATGCAAAACGTGAGATCCAGCTCGGTGGGGTCATTTTCCAGGATCCACTTCAGAGAGTTGTAGTATTCACTATCCTAGGGCAGATCACAGTTAGGCAGTTTGAAAATGGGCAATTAGTGCAGAGCTGTGGAAAGCCAGGGGCCTGTGAGCACTGGCACAGGTTCAATGGGCTCTTACCACTGACTCCATGTCCTTCAGGGTTATGGGCTTCCCCAGCATCATCTTGTAGAAAGGTCTGATGAAGAAGCCTGGGAGAGAGAGGACAGATTACCTGCCCTGCCCTGCACCTGCACATTCCAGAAAGGTGGAATGCTTGAGGGCACCACCCTGGCATTTCCTGTTACCTCCTGACTGTAACAGTCCTGCAGCTGCAACGGCATCAGAGCAGCTCAGCTTTATTTTATTATGGCACAGAAAGTCCAATTTTCAGTTTCAACAATTATCCACTACCTGCCATACTCCACTGAACACCCTAACATTAATGGCAGAGAGAGACAAAAGCTGGGGAATTAAGCCCAGGGTACTCTATCCCATTTAAAATCACTACTTCCCTCTCCAAGGAGTTGCCTAAAAATCAGGCTAGTGACCTTCCTCTGCTCAGGACTCTGATTTAATGAGAAGGTGAAGGGGGCAGAACTGTCCTGTTTTGGTGCAAGAGAACCACCCAGCAAGGAGCAGTGGAGATGCTGGCAGTGGCACAGCACAGCCCACTTCTTTCCATCTACAGCTCTGAGGAGCACCAGGAGGATGACAGGAAAGCTTCTACAGGACCATGCTGGGACTGCCCTTCCCTGCCTCCAGACAGCTGCTCCTCCCAGGATCCTGAACACGGGATCACAACAAAACAACGGGGTTGCAACCAGAAGACAACGCTCCAGACCCACCCCGGTGCCACCTGCAATGGCAAGGTGCTGGTCACCCTGGGCTGCCACCCTCTGCTGCTACGGACACTCCTCTGGGTCAGGACTGGGCAGCAGCAATCAGACTGCATTTTCCTTGTTCCTACAACTGGAAAAGCTCTCTAAGTTTGAGCATCCCAAGCTGCTTTAAGGGGGACTGGGATCTGAAAGGTGTCCTTCAGCAAATGTTACCTGGAGAAAATTCTGAAGGACTGCGAGCACATTGCAAGACATTTGACTATTAGTTAATTTAACGGTAAAATACTACTTTATTCCCCTTCACACATTAAAGTGATTTATCCCTTGTGGAAAAGCTGAGGAGGGCTGCCAGCCTGAGACCCCAGAGCTGCTGCCAAGGTGGGGCACCCAGCACAGCCCTTTGCCTTTCCAACCCCTCCACTGGAATCCCCTTCTACAGACTTCTTGGTCACCTTGACACCAGCAGCCACAAATCACAGCGCCAGTTTTGTGTGAAATCACAGGTAACACAGCTGGAAATGACTGACAGTGGGTCAGCTCTTGGCCCTCTCTACCTCAGAGTGTGCAGCGACACCAACAAATCTCAGTCTGAGTTTCTTCTCAGAGTCTTACAGGGACTTCACGTCAAAAATGCTGTTCCAGGGCTACAAGGGTCTGGCATGAACCACTCCACCTGGAACTGCAGCTCAGGATTCTCTGCCTGATCCCAAGTGCACATGGATAACAAGTTCATTCTTTTTGAAGAGTATTTTCAAAAGTCTCAACACCTTCAAAAATTTCAGAACTTTGAGTCTTCCCACCACTACAGTTCTCTGCCAGAAACCAGGCTCTCAGGCCTTTGAGGATTCCCTCTCCTGCCTTTCCAAGGGCCCCACTATTTCCCTGAAGTTGGGACCCCCTGCCACACAGAGAACTCTCAGAGCCAGACATTCCCAATGCTGATGGCATCACAAGGGTTACTCCAGCTGGGATTTGGGCACTCCTGTCAATACATCACAGAGTGAAATACCTCTTGTCCAGGTGAGAGTATTTTTCATGCCCTTTCCAACCAAAACTCTACTAATAATTGCCATTCGGAGTTACACTTTGCCATTCTCCTTGCACAGCCTCTCCCTGCACACTGCAGGGGCCATTGCCAGGCTCACTGTGACTTCCCATCCCATCCCAGTGAGCCCCTCTGCCCTCTCCTGCCCTGCTGCTTCCTGCTGAACTAAGGAGTTCTCCTCCCTAACTCCCTGTGCGTGTCACTGATGCAGATGGTGAATAGCACCGTGTGCTGCTGGATGTGGACAGACTTTGAGGGGAACCCACTGATGGTATCCATGCCCCTTGTGCGTGAATCACTGCCAGCTGCCCAGAAAATGGCTGCAGAAGGGCTGTTTTCCCTCCTGATCCCGTCCAACACGTGGCTGGTAGGTGCCTGGGAGCTGCCAGGAAGGCAGCAGTGTGTGTGTGCTGCAGGGAGCAGTGTGTCCATGGGGTGAGGTGACAGGGCAGCTGGGGCACACAGAGCCGGGGAAGGGCTCAGGGGCGTGCCAGAATTGTTTTCCCAGGGGCCTTCAGCCCTCTGCTGTGAGACAGTTGGGCTGTACTAAAATGGCATTGCCATACGAGGTGGAGGTGCCACTCTTTGTGGAGTTGTGAGGTGCACTGTCCCACCCATGTTGTGTTTGTTTCCACAGGGGTATCAGAGCACTTATTAAAGGGAAATGGGGCACACTGAGTAATTAAGATAAACACACAGTAGCATTGTCACAGGAACTTCACCCTGTGCCTTGGATTTTGCCTATTTATGTATCCTTAACACAGCAGGACTAAATCAAATTGATAAATGCAGATCTTTGTAGCCTGCAGTGCTCAAGGCTTCCCTCCCTATTCCTGCTCCTCCTGCACCCCTCACCACGCTTCCTAACTAGTGAAATTAAGTTCTGGTGAAAGTTTTGGAAAAAGAAGTGTAGAAACAAGTGCTTACTTGTTACCAGCTCTATTATGAGTTTTCCCCAGCTAGGAGCTGCACAGAAGTGAGACTGGGGCAATGACATCAGGGAACAGCTGTAGAGTTAAAGGCAGAAAGAAAAGACTTACCAGCAAAGGGCAGGAAAGGGGAAAGGTTTCAGAAAAGATTTCTGTGGTCTAATTAATGATCATTTCTGATTCCCCTGTGAGAAGAACACAAACTCACAGCCAGTCAGGCCTCACAGTCCCCTGTAGTGAGAGCTCAGCACACATCCACAGAGGCAAGTCCAGCACCTGAAAGAAAAAAAAAAAAAAAAAGAAAAAGGTGACAGGGCAGCACAAAGATTGTTCTCTGTGCAGCGCCCAGACTCGGGGCCCACTCAGCTTTGCTAGTTCCCGTGAATTATCCCACAGCCCCCAATTCCCTGCTCAGTTCCTGCTGCCGTACCCTCACAGTGCCTCACGGAGGGTGGATATTCCCGTGCAGAGCTGCCCCTTGAACGCCAGCTGAGCCAGGAACGGGCAGAGCGTCCAAGGAAGCTCAGCAGCATCGGGACAGGGACAGGCATCTGCTCCAAACAATTGGCTGTCTAAAGCCCTCATCCCCCAGCCCCACCCATGTCCCTGGGGGCACTTGACAGAGCTGCCTGGAGTCCAGCTGATTTAGCCCCCCTGAGCCGGGGCTCCAGGTGATATTTTCAAGCAGGAGAAGGCAGGGCCGGGGGCGCTCCCGCCCCGTGCCAAGGCAGCTCCCCGTGCCCACGGGAGGACATCTCTCCCTGCAGCAGCTCAGCTCCTTTCAGGGCCTCAGCAGTGGCCTCTGCAAGTTCTTTTCCCTCAGCAAAGGGTGCACATCCCTGCCTCCAGCACACCTCCAGGGGGGGACCCACCTGGGAAAGCTTTCCATCCCTTCTGCACTTCCAGCTGGCTCCCTGGAAACTCCCACCTTCGTCCAAACAAAACTTCATCCCACCTGAACCTTTGATTTGAAGGCATCTCTGCAGGCTGTCGGTTGGCATTTAATAGCTGTAAGGGAAGATTGCCTTGGCTTTAGTGCTGCTGCTGCTGAATGAGGCCTCAGGCAGGAAGGGAAGGGCAGGGAATTGGGGTGGACAGGCCATACCTGGCAGCTGCCTGGGAGCTCTGGGAGGCTGGAACCAGGAATTGCTGTCTGAGCCCCTCTGCACGCAGCCCGTGCCACCATCACCAGGACACGCCAGCTGCTCCTTGGGCTGCTTTTGGGCTGTCAGTGGCCTGTATCCAGGCTGAAGCATCTCCAGGAGCCTGTTCAGAGCAGCCCCTGGCCCAGGAGCCACGGGCATCCCTGCGGACAGAACCCTGGTACTGGGACTGTCCATGCCTCAAAACCCATCCTGATGACAAAACCCTGGTACTGGGACTGTCCATGCCTCAAAAACCATCGTGCTGAGTAAACCGTGGTACTGCGACTGTCCATGCCCCAAAAACCATCCTGCTGACAAAACCCTGGTACTGGGACTGTCCATGCCCAACCTCTGGGGATGAACGTCATCTTGTTGGCTGGGACCAAGGAAAAAAATCCAGCTGGGGGGAAAAAAACCCAAACTCCTGGCTGGGGACTCTTTATTCTAAATTTAAAAATGAGTTGAGAAAGGTAAAAGGTAAAAACCATATGCACAAGGTTAGAAGCAGTCAGCACACACACTGGCACAGGCAGACATAAGCAGACAGACACAGACAGACTCTCCAGACAGACACACGCTCCCCCTGTCACACTCTGCAGCTGACAGGCTGACTGCAACCCTCACTTGGAACGCTGCATGAAGAGGATGCTTCAACACATCCCCCGGCTGCTGCTCTTCAACACCCAACGGGAGATTCCAGGGAAATCGGCATAATTGGTGACTGCAGAGATGGGAATCCACCTCAGGGACCTGAGAGACAGCAGGAGCTGGTCAGGTAGAGGTTATCCCCACACATTTCCTACCCAAAACCCCACAGAAAAGAGAGGAACAATAAAGTTCTGTAACTATTCTACCCAAGCGGGTGCCAGGGCAGGGCAGCTCCGAGCTAAGGGGCACAATAAAGGCCCATACAGTAGAGATGCACACAGTAAAGGTACATGCAACATAAACCAAGACAGCTACATACAGTATAAGCCAAGGTAGGTACACACACCATGGATGAGGACTGGAGATAACTCTCTGGAGGATTAAGTCTCAAGCCCAAGATAGAACCTATGGAACTAGTGAGGGCACATAAGGAGGGTCTAACACACTCCCTACAGAAGGCCAAGAGAATGGCACGTGAAAAGCAGGCACTACCAAAGCTGAGAAGGAAGATGGATGAGAAGATCTTGTGTACTTCTTTCCGTCTCAAAAAGTAAAAAGGTAAATGTGCTGGAATAAGCACAATGCAGGAAAGTACACGAGTAGAGTCTGGCTACCATGGCTTGGAAGGATGCTGATAAAGCATGGAGATGTGACAAAGGTAACACAGATGGACACAAAGGACAGAACAAGGACACGGATTACACAAGAGACACCAGTTATTTACCCAGAGCTGGAAGGAACTGGAGCAGCCATCAAGTGCAGCATCTCAGAGCCAGAGCTGGAATGAAGAACATGCCACAGTCAGAGCTGGAGGCTCAGCGAGCTGGACTGGGAAACACCTGCAAGTGAAACAAGCAGAAGGAACAGAAATCATCTGGGCCCTGAGATATCCTGGGCTGTATCCCTTGAGATGGGGAGAGAAAGGGGAAAAAGTAAAGGAGTTCAGGGAGAAGGAAGGAGGGGCAGGGGGGAGAGGAGGGGAGGTTTTGGGAGGCACAAGGGGGAAAAGAAGAGGAATACGCAGAGAAGGAAGGAGGGCTAGAGCGGGGGAGAGGGGTAGAAGCCGAAGCCCCACAGCTCACCTGGGAGCCCGAACAAGCAGCTCCTCCTCTCACCCTACTCGGCGTCAGCAAACGGCGGCCGGGTGGTTTCTAGGCATTAAATCACCTCGGCCCCAGCCCCGGGCCCGCCCCGCTTCATCCCGGTTCCTCCCGGGCTCTGCCTTCTGGGACTGCCCGGTCCCGCCCCTGTCCCGCCCCGTCCATGGGCACGCGGGACGTCCCGGTCACGAACTGCAGCAGCCGGATCCGCTTCTCAGCGTCCATCAGCAGCACAGCCTGGGGGCAGAGACACCCTCAGCACTGCAGGAGCCCCTCTGTGCCAGCAGCCTCAGGGCACTATGGGCTGCCTCTGCTCCATCTGAGCAGGAGCTGCACCTGCCCTCACCTGAGCCAGGAGGGAGCAGCTCCTGCCCCAGCACAACCACCCACTCTGAGCAGTTCTCATACAGAAAAATGATTGCAAAAAAGGGCAGGGACTTTCACCTACAGGACCAGCTAGGGCTGGTGCCCAGTCTTACCTTCCAGAACCACCGGATAACAGGGTGATTTGGGCAGTAACCATTTTTGTAGATGGTGTGTTGTCTCCAGCCGCTGACATCCACGCCACCAAGGCCACACATCAGTAACTGCAGGCAAGCAGAAGGTGGGATGTGTCCCTGACCTCACAGGGTACAAGGTGCCACTGCCCCTCAGGGCTCTGACCTTCAGGCACTTATGCACACCCAGGGGAGAGTCCGAGCATCCCCAGAGTATCCCAGCTGCTGCAGAAGGGCTGCACACTGCCACAGTGTGACACAACTTCCACGTCTTTGGCTCAGATGGGACTGGCAGAGGGTGGCACTGATCCACTAGGCTGCTTCCAGGCTTTCAGAGGCACACCCCCCACCACCCTCCTGAGTGCAGCTTTTCTCATGTCATGAACAGATTTATTAATTAGGAAGAACATCTGATTTCCAGCCGTGTCCGCACGTTCCCCAGGGAGAGAGACAGATGACTGAAAAGCCCAGAACATGGCACATCTGTCAGAGAGCTGCCAGCTTGGGGCACCAAATTGACTCACCTCCAGCTCATTTTCATCAAAAATTTTAATCGGGTCGATAGGAAGCAGTTCTGTGAATCCCTAAAAAGAAGAGCAAAGTTAAAACTCTCATCCCACATAAATCCTAATTAAAAAAATCAATGACCAAATTACTTCAAGCTCAAATAATTAAACTTGAAGGAGAATGACCTTATTCCCATAAGGGAAAGAGATATATTCTTACACAAGATAAAACTGTCAAATCACAAAACATCATGTATTCTATTTGCATTCCCTGCCAAGCTCCCCACTCCCTTTACACAGACACCAGTGGGTAAGAAATCTGTGTTAAAAACAATCCCTGGTTTTGGGAAAGAAAGGAGCTAAAGAGCCTCGCCTCCAGAAAGGCATTCATTTCTTTCTGCACTCTGTTGACAAATCGCCACTGGATGACCAGGCTGCAGAAAGAAACAAAACCCCACCAGAAAAACAAACTCATTAGCAGGTCTCAGCCAAGGGCTCAAAGGTTTCAGCAACCCCAAATGCTTTCAAGTTTGTCATTTACAAACTTCAGCGAGTTCAGGTAACTAAGCAGCTTCCACCAGCTACTCCAATTTATTGGCTGGTGACTGATGGAATTTGAAGAGACAAACCAAAAAGCCCAGTGACTTTGACCAAATCACAGTGGGAATTTTTTCACTCCTGTAGGTACCTACGTGAGCAGACATTTTATTCTTCCAGAGCAATGAGCAATTAAAAATTCCCAGCAAAGTCTGCAAGCTCTGAGGAGAGCTGTCAGGACACAGCACCTCGCCTATAAAGAAAGAAATAAACTGCAGCATCAAAGGGACACCTTGCTTTCAGCACCAGCCACCCACCCGCAGCACAAACACCTCACAGGTGCAGGCATCAAAAGTCAATTCCAGGCATGGAATTGCTCCAGGTCCAGGCACTGGAAATGAATTCCCAGTTTGCATGAATGTAGCAATTGTAACATCTTTCACTTTGGAAAAGGCCCTGATTTAAAATGCCAGCAGGTATTAATGAATTCAGCATTTTACATCCTGGTAGGTAGAAGAACTGAGAATCTGAAAATGAAACCTAATTTCAGATCCGGCCAGTTTGGTAGGATTGCTGGCACTGGACTCCTGGCTCTGGTCTGTGACTGGCAGAGGAGGACACTAGGATGAGGGCCAGGCTGGAGAGCACCTTCTGGCTCATCTCAGCTTGAGCCAGGTGTTGGAGAAGGACATTTACATGGGGGGAATTTCAGGAGATCAAAGCACGTCATTTAATTTACTCCTTGTTCTTGTACCTGACGGGATATAACCAATGTTAACAGTAAGGTTTTTCCCCAGTGATCCCTGATGCTCTTGTGCAGTACAAGCTCCAGGGATTGCAGCAGGGCCAATTCTAACCCAGCTGCTCTTTCTTCCCCCAGGCACATTCCATCACAGTACTTACTCAATGTATTCCCGCTGTTTTCATTTGTTACCATCATTTCGGACCCGTTGGGCTTCAGGTCCACTTGATATGTCTGCCTTTCAAAAGACCAAAGGCTGTTATTTGAGGACATCTTTCTCCAGAACCCACTCTCCCTGAGCAGTGTTTCACAAGCAGGATCAGGCAATCATGAGCAATTGATTTACACTTTTGAACAAACCTGCGCTGACAGAAGGGAAAACTGGCAGAGAGGGGCTGGCTATTTACTGATCATTTTATTACAATTATTATTTATAATAATGAAATTATATTTATATAAAATAGAACCACAAAATAGGTACTTTATATACACAAAATTATAATAGCTATTATGTGTAATACAAGAAGATAAATCACATACTGGAACTGCCCAAAGCCAACCAGTGGGTTACAAAACCTCTCTATTCTGTGGCTCCTAGTTCTCCATGAAATCCATAACCTTCGGGTGCTTCAGGAAAAAGGCAGCACTGGAAAGTGGATCAGAATATTTTTGACAGGACACTGAATGCATGGTTTGAAATGCTGAAGTCAGTTTTTATAAAAGGCCCTACAGTCCCCAGCTCCAGTTCTATCTGGAGCCAGGATCTAGGGCTCAGAAGTAAACAAAGGGAAAATGCAAAAAAAAGGTCATAAAACCTCTAAGCAAACTAATTTAATTTAATGTCTACAACACTTTCATTTGTAATGGAGAAAGAGCCCCATAGGCTGTGACCCTTTTCACCTGGCAGCTTCCCCCTGGCACACAGCTGTGACAGGCACTACAGAGAGGACCTGGTGTCCTTCTGCTGCTCTCCCCTGACAGCACCTTCAGCTTCAGGAACCAGAGAGTCCCTGAGCATGTCCCAGCTGGACTGTGGGACACCTTCATCCCCCTTCACTGCAAGTATTTCACTCAGCTGCATGTCCAGCTTGTCCCAGAGGTGCCACAGCTCCCTGACAGGAGCTGGCAGCCCCGCTCCCAGCTGGGAACACAGCCAGCTGAGCTCGTTGCTGCTTTCACCACCACCAGACTGTCAGCACTGAGCTACTTGTTGGCAACCACCAGTCCTAAGATGCAAGTAACCTTTACGTACCTGCCCAAAGTTTTCCTCATCTATGCAAAACGTGAGATCCAGCTCGGTGGGGTCATTTTCCAGGATCCACTTCAGAGAGTTGTAGTATTCACTATCCTAGGGCAGATCACAGTTAGGCAGTTTGAAATGGGCAATTAGTGCAGAGCTGTGGAAAGCCAGGGGCCTGTGAGCACTGGCACAGGTTCAATGGGCTCTTACCACTGACTCCATGTCCTTCAGGGTTATGGGCTTCCCCAGCATCATCTTGTAGAAAGGTCTGATGAAGAAGCCTGGGAGAGAGAGGACAGATTACCTGCCCTGCCCTGCACCTGCACATTCCAGAAAGGTGGAATGCTTGAGGGCACCACCCCTGGCATTTCCTGTTACCTCCTGACTGTAACAGTCCTGCAGCTGCAACGGCATCAGAGCAGCTCAGCTTTATTTTTATGGCACAGAAAGTCCAATTTTTCAGTTTCAACAATTATCCACTACCTGCCATACTCCACTGAACACCCTAACATTAATGGCAGAGAGAGACAAAAGCTGGGGAATTAAGCCCAGGGTACTCTATCCCATTTAAAATCACTACTTCCCTCTCCAAGGAGTTGCCTAAAAATCAGGCTAGTGACCTTCCTCTGCTCAGGACTCTGATTTAATGAGAAGGTGAAGGGGGCAGAACTGTCCTGTTTTGGTGCAAGAGAACCACCCAGCAAGGAGCAGTGGAGATGCTGGCAGTGGCACAGCACAGCCCACTTCTTTCCATCTACAGCTCTGAGGAGCCCAGGAGGATGACAGGAAAGCTTCTACAGGACCATGCTGGGACTGCCCTTCCCTGCCTCCAGACAGCTGCTCCTCCCAGGATCCTGAACACGGGATCACAACAAAACAACGGGGTTGCAACCAGAAGACAACGCTCCAGACCCACCCCGGTGCCACCTGCAATGGCAAGGTGCTGGTCACCCTGGGCTGCCACCCTCTGCTGCTACGGACACTCCTCTGGGTCAGGACTGGGCAGCAGCAATCAGACTGCATTTTCCTTGTTCCTACAACTGGAAAAGCCCTCTAAGTTTGAGCATCCCAAGCTGCTTTAAGGGGGACTGGGATCTGAAAGGTGTCCTTCAGCAAATGTTACCTGGAGAAAATTCTGAAGGACTGCGAGCACATTGCAAGACATTTGATCTATTAGTTAATTTAACGGTAAAATACTACTTTATTCCCCTTCACACATTAAAGTGATTTATCCCTTGTGGAAAAGCTGAGGAGGGCTGCCAGCCTGAGACCCCAGAGCTGCTGCCAAGGTGGGGCACCAGCACAGCCCTTTGCCTTTCCAACCCTCCACTGGAATCCCCTTCTACAGACTTCTTGGTCACCTTGACACCAGCAGCCACAAATCACAGCGCCAGTTTTGTGTGAAATCACAGGTAACACAGCTGGAAATGACTGACAGTGGGTCAGCTCTTGGCCCTCTCTACCTCAGAGTGTGCAGCGACACCAACAAATCTCAGTCTGAGTTTCTTCTCAGAGTCTTACAGGGACTTCACGTCAAAAATGCTGTTCCAGGGCTACAAGGGTCTGGCATGAACCACTCCACCTGGAACTGCAGCTCAGGATTCTCTGCCTGATCCCAAGTGCACATGGATAACAAGTTCATTCTTTTTGAAGAGTATTTTCAAAAGTCTCAACACCTTCAAAATTTCAGAACTTGAGTCTTCCCACCACTACAGTTCTCTGCCAGAAACCAGGCTCTCAGGCCTTTGAGGATTCCCTCTCCTGCCTTTCCAGGGCCCCACTATTTCCCTGAAGTTGGGACCCCTGCCACACAGAGAACTCTCAGAGCCAGACATTCCCAATGCTGATGGCATCACAAGGGTTACTCCAGCTGGGATTTGGGCACTCCTGTCAATACATCACAGAGTGAAATACCTCTTGTCCAGGTGAGAGTATTTTTCATGCCCTTTCCAACCAAAACTCTACTAATAATTGCCATTCGGAGTTACACTTTGCCATTCTCCTGCACAGCCTCTCCCTGCACACTGCAGGGGCCACTTGCCAGGCTCACTGTGACTTCCCATCCCATCCCAGTGAGCCCCTCTGCCCTCTCCTGCCCTGCTGCTTCCTGCTGAACTAAGGAGTTCTCCTCCCTAACTCCCTGTGCGTGTCACTGATGCAGATGGTGAATAGCACCGTGTGCTGCTGGATGTGGACAGACTTTGAGGGGAACCCACTGATGGTATCCATGCCCCTTGTGCGTGAATCACTGCCAGCTGCCCAGAAAATGGCTGCAGAAGGGCTGTTTTCCCTCCTGATCCCGTCCAACACGTGGCTGGTAGGTGCCTGGGAGCTGCCAGGAAGGCAGCAGTGTGTGTGTGCTGCAGGGAGCAGTGTGTCCATGGGGTGAGGTGACAGGGCAGCTGGGGCACACAGAGCCGGGGAAGGGCTCAGGGGCGTGCCAGAATTGTTTTCCCAGGGGCCTTTGGCCCTCTGCTGTGAGACAGTTGGGCTGTACTAAAATGGCATTGCCATACGAGGTGGAGGTGCCACTCTTTGTGGAGTTGTGAGGTGCACTGTCCCACCATGTTGTGTTTGTTTCCACAGGGGTATCAGAGCACTTATTAAAGGGAAATGGGGCACACTGAGTAATTAAAGATAAACACACAGTAGCATTGTCACAGGAACTTCACCCTGTGCCTTGGATTTTGCCTATTTATGTATCCTTAACACAGCAGGACTAAATCAAATTGATAAATGCAGATCTTTGTAGCCTGCAGTGCTCAAGGCTTCCCTCTCCTATTCCTGCTCCTCCTGCACCCCTCACCACGCTTCCTAACTAGTGAAATTAAGTTCTGGCGAAAGTTTTGGAAAAAGAAGTGTAGAAACAAGTGCTTACTTGTTACCAGCTCTATTATGAGTTTTCCCCAGCTAGGAGCTGCACAGAAGTGAGACTGGGGCAATGACATCAGGGAACAGCTGTAGAGTTAAAGGCAGAAAGAAAAGACTTACCAGCAAAGGGCAGGAAAGGGGAAAGGTTTCAGAAAAGATTTCTGTGGTCTAATTAATGATCATTTCTGATTCCCCTGTGAGAAGAACACAAACTCACAGCCAGTCAGGCCTCACAGTCCCCTGTAGTGAGAGCTCAGCACACATCCACAGAGGCAAGTCCAGCACCTGAAAGAAAAAAAAAAATAAAAAAGAAAAAGGTGACAGGGCAGCACAAAGATTGTTCTCTGTGCAGCGCCCAGACTCGGGGCTCCCTCTCAGCTTTGCTAGTTCCCGTGAATTATCCCACAGCCCCCAATTCCCTGCCCAGTTCCTGCTGCCATACCCTCACAGTGCCTCACGGAGGGTGGATATTCCCGTGCAGAGCTGCCCCTTGAACGCCAGCTGAGCCAGGAACGGGCAGAGCGTCCAAGGAAGCTCAGCAGCATCGGGACAGGGACAGGCATCTGCTCCAAACAATTGGCTATCTAAAGCCCTCATCCCCCAGCCCCACCCATGTCCCTGGGGGCACTTGACAGAGCTGCCTGGAGTCCAGCTGATTTAGCCCCCCTGAGCCGGGGCTCCAGGTGATATTTTCAAGCAGGAGAAGGCAGGGCCGGGGGCGCTCCCGCCCCGTGCCAAGGCAGCTCCCCGTGCCCACGGGAGGACATCTCTCCCTGCAGCAGCTCAGCTCCTTTCAGGGCCTCAGCAGTGGCCTCTGCAAGTTCTTTTCCCTCAGCAAAGGGTGCACATCCCTGCCTTCAGCACACCTCCAAGCAGGGGTGCGCGGGCAGCAGCCCCGGGGCTGTGCGCGCACGGGAACGGGGAGCCGGGCGCTGCTCCGCGCTCAGGGCTGCGGGGCCTCTGCGGGACGGGGGCACCGGGAGCGCCGGGATTTGGGGCTCCCAGGGCTGGCACGGCGCTCCCCGCGCCCCGGCCGGCTCCAGCCGCGACGCAGCGTCTACACGGGGAGATCCCGCCGCCGTTCTTCCGGGCGCGGTTACCGGCAGAGCCCCGGCTCCCCGCGGCCGCCGCAGCGGAGCGGGAGCGGCAGCGGCAGCGCCGGGCTCAGCCCCAGCGCCCGTCCGGGACGGCTGCTGCTGCCGCCCGCGGCGATCCCGATCCCGGCCCCGCTACCCGCACCCGGCCGGCCCGGGGAGAGGCGGCACCGCCTGGAACCCCCAGCCAGCACCGGCAAAACCCAGACCCCACCCCTGGTCCTACCTGAGCGCCTCAGGATTCGGGCAGCACCGGGGCCGGTCCCTGCGTCGCGCTCGGCACAGCGCTCGGACGAGGATCCCGCCGCATCCCAGCACGAGCGTTCCCGAATGGAGCGGGCCGGGACCGGCTCGGGCCGCATTAGAAAGGGGCCCCGGCCCGCGCAGCCGCACTGGGGCCCCGCGCACCCGAGTCGGGCCCGGCCCCGCCCCTCAATCCCCTCCGGCCCCGCCCCTCAATCCCCGCCCGGCCCCGCCCGCTCCCTCCCCGGCGCCCCGTCCTGCCCTCTGCCTGGGGCCGAACCGGGGCTGTTCCCTGCTCCGGGTCCCCTCGGAGCCGGCACTGCCCAGCATTCCTCACCGGGGCTGGGGGTTCCAGCACAGCCCCCAGGGCATCCCGCTGCTTCCTCAAGCCCCTTTCAGTGCGATCAGTTTTTGAGGAGAGATACCCAAACCCAGCAGAGCTGGCTTTAACGGATCCGGGGGAGTGTCCCCTGTCCCCATCTCACCCAATTGCCGCTGCCAAAAGCCAGCCTGAGGATCAGCTCCCTATCCCTCAATCTCTGCAAGGAATCGGATTTCTCAATCCGGCAGGGCAGCAATGCTGTTCTCCTCGCCGGAGATCCGGATTGCAGCGGCGTCCCCGCCGGCGCTGCCCGGATGGAGCGGGGAGCGGGGGGTGTGTGTGAATAGAGGGGAGGGTGACGCCGAGTTCGGGCTGCGAGAGCGGCCGCGGCTGCGAGCGTGGGAAGGGCGGCAGTGCTGCCGCCTTGTGGGCACAGCGCGGTACTGCAGCCACCCCCCGAGCCGGCGTTAGCGGCGGGTGCGCAGCCAGGGCTGGGGCGGGGCAGGGTGGTGCCTGGGGAGGATCCCAGGGGGACGGACACGGGAGGGACAGGGTCAGCGCTGGGCTAAACCCCCAAAAAGATCCTATAAAAACCCCCCAAAATTTAAAAAAAAATTTAAAAATCCCAGAAAAAACTTCTAAAAATCCCTTCAAAATACCCTCAAAGAACTTTAAAACCCCTCAAACACCCCAAAACCCCTTTAAAAACCGGGGGGGGCGGGGCCACGTGATCACCTCGGCAGAGACGTAAACCGAGGGGCGGGGTTCGCTTCAGGGTCCATTGCTCTGGGCGTTAACAATCGAGGGCCGAGCGCTCGATCGATCGATCGGCAGGCATGAGCAATCGAGCGCCGATCGATCGTTCGATCGGCAGGCATGAGCAGTCGAGCGCCGAGCAGTCGATCGATCGGCAGGCATGAGCTAGTCGAGCGCCGAGCAGTCGATCGGCAGGCATGAGCAATCGATAGCCGAGCGATCGATCGGCAGGCATGAGCGATCGATCGCCGAGCGATCGATCGGCAGGCATTGCTAATCGATCGTCGAGCGATCGATCGGCAGGCGTTACTAATCGATCGCTAAACAATCGAGCGGCAGGCATCACTATTGATCGCCGAGCGATCGATCACAATAAAGGCCGGAGAGCCCGAGCGTCCGAAGCGAGCTCAGCCTGAGCAAATGGCGGCCGAGCCGATTACCTGGAGTTCAATCACCTCGGCCACGCCCCGCGCAGCCGCACTGAGACCCCGCGCACCTGTGCCGGGCCCGGCCCCGCCCCTGAATCACCTCACGGCCCCGCACGTGGATCCCCGCCCGGTACCGCCCGCGGTACCGCCGTCGGTACCGCCCTTGGTACCGCCCCCGGTACCGCCTTCGGTGCCGCCTCCGGTATCGTCCCCGGTACCGCCCTCGGTACCGCCCCAAGTAACGCCCTCGGCCCCACCCCCGGTACCGCCCCCGGCAGTACAGGACCCCGACAGAGAAAGGCGCCCGCCCGTTTCCCGCGCGCCCGCGGCGCCGCTGAGCCCACAGCCCGTGTCCGCACTCTCGGAAACCCCGCAGAAAATCGCGCCGCGGGGATCCGTGTCGGCGTCGCGCGCAGGCAGCCCAAAATAACAGACTGGGGTCCTTGATTTTCCCGCCCTTTCTGCCGCCAGATATAGAAGGTCAGGTGAGTACCGGCCGAGCCGCCGTCTTGGAGTGGCAAGCACTAACTTCCGCCCTTCTCTGCTGCCATCTTTAGTACTGGCAGAGGCCACTTCCGGCCCCGCTGCCATCTTTGTTGTGGTACCCTTAACGCCCCTCACCATGTCAATTTCTAAGTCGCCTGCCTGAATCCGGCAACGACGCCGAAAAGAGCTCCGGCCGACGCTCGAGCGGCGGCAGGCACGGGCGGGGATGCTTGTCTCGGCCGGGCTCCTGCCGCAAGCGGCATCCGCAGCGTGGCGGCAGTCCTACAGGGCAGGGTCCCTGCACGCGCTCGCTCCCATCATCAGAAGGGCACGCGCGCAGCACCGCGCTGTGCCCACAGGACGGCAGCGCTGCCAGGGCGCCGGAGCGGCGGCGGCTGCAGTACCGCGCTGTGCCCGCAAGGCGGCGTTAGCGGCGGGTGCGCAGCCAGGGCTGGGGCGCGGGGCAGGGGCGGGGCTGGGGGAGCGTCCCAGGGGGACGGACACGGGAGGGACGGGATCAGCGCTGGGGATGGCCTCAGGGTCCCTCGGGAGGGACGAGATCAGCGCTGGGGATGGCCTCAGGGTCCCCTCGGGAGGGATAGGATCAGCGCCGGGGATGGCCTCAGGGTCCCTCGGGAGGGACGGGATCAGCGCCGGGGATGGCCTCAGGGTCCCTCGGGAGGGACGGGATCAGCGCCGGGGATGGCCTCAGGGTCCCTCGGGAGGGACGGGATCAGCGCTGGGGATGGCCTCAGGTTCCCTCGGGAGGCGCTCGGGCACAGGAGATGCCGTGATGTGCAGGTGACACCCTGGGGCTCCCACGTGTCGAGGGACCGGGGCTGGGGTTGTGACGGGCTGGCTTGTGTGAGAAGTGGATCTTTGGGTGAGTGACAGGCGTGGTGGTGCACCGAGAAATTGGCTAGTTAGCTAAATATTGAATTAACTGCCCAACTAACTAATAACTACTTTCATTAGTACTCCAGAGTAGGCATGTAATGTTCAATCAAGGTAATTATTTGTCACTGCCATCTGGAGTATTAATGAGGGGCCCTAACCTGGCATATATGAAAAAGGAGAAAAAATATGTATGTCTGGTGCAGCAGTAGAAAATTTCAGGCTCCTGAGGTGTAAATAATTTTATTTAAATAATAACATAAGGTTTTTTGGTGTTTTGGGTTTTTTTTTTTACTTGCAAGGAGCCTGAAAATTTGTACTGCTGTTTTTAAATTGTACAGCTAGAAAGGAAAAGAAAGTTAGAAAAAGGTTAGAGAGAAAAAAAAAGAAAAAGAAAGAGTGAAAAAGAAAAAAACCAGAGTTAGAGACTACTAGAAACAGGGAAAGAGAAATAGAGTCAGACAGAAATAGAGAGAAAAAGAAATCCAGAGAAAAAGAAAAGAAATAGAGAGAAAAAGAAATAGAGTTAATGCTACAGCAAATATGAAAAAGAAAGACAGGAGCCAAGGGGAAGACGTGGGGTATCTTGACTAGGGGCGACTTAACTTTATTGAATGAATGTTTTTATTCACAGCAAAAGACAGCAAGGTGTACAAAGGCAAGTACAGGTACCAATTTAATTACAGATACAGCTCCAGTGACACGCTGCTAAAGGTGAATTTACACACAGAGCCTTTTTTTCCCCACTTTGAATCCACATGGGCCCACCTCTCTCCTCCCAAGTGCAAACAGCTCTTTATGGTCCAGAGATCCTCAAATAAATAGAACAATGTGCCAGCCCAGTGAAATGCTACTGCCAGGAATGACCCAGGTAAGGCAAACAGGGGCACTTCCCCTTAGGCATCCCCAAACCCTGAGCAAGCAGGGAGGCTGCCCAGAGCCTGCTGTGACATCCCCAGCTTCCTCTGCCTTAGATGTGGGCAGAGAGCTCCTGCTTCCCAGGCTGCCCACCCCTGAGCCCAGGAGCAGGCAGGGGCTGCTGCTCCTCCAGCTGTGCCCCAGTCAGGCATTTCCTGCAGGATCCCACAGCTCTACTTACTGGGCCTGTGATGATGGCTGGGTTCTGCAGCCTGGGCTCTTCCCACTGGGTCATTTTCTTATCTGCAAAGAACAAAAGAAATGATCCCATGGCTTCTCTGCTACCACACCGTGCAATTTCTCTTGGTTTTTCTCTCCCTAGCACTGCTCAGCTCTGTCAGGGTTAGCAAAGGCTTGTGTCTCCCCACCCTCCCCAGCCCCAACACACTGTTAAGCTGAAAACATCCACTCAAAAACACAGAAGCACCCCAGAACCCAGGGAATCTGCACTGCTTTGATGGCAACGTCTGCAGGAGTGAGTGACACGTTCATTGGAACGTGGGCTGGGATTGGAGACACGGCCTGGTGGGTAAAGGAACCCAAAGTTTTTGGCAATGACACCCCAAGTTACTGTTTGGAAATTCTGCACAGACAGCTGAGGTATCACACTTCTAAATCTGGAGGGAGTAACATTTTTCCTAGACTCTGATTTAATGAGAAGGTGAAGGGGGCAGAACTGTCCTGTTTTGGTGCAAGAGAACCACCCAGCAAGGAGCAGTGGAGATGCTGGCAGTGGCACAGCACAGCCCACTTCTTTCCATCTACAGCTCTGAGGAGCACCAGGAGGATGACAGGAAAGCTTCTACAGGACCATGCTGGGACTGCCCTTCCCTGCCTCCAGACAGCTGCTCCTCCCAGGATCCTGAACACGGGATCACAACAAAACAACGGGGTTGCGACCAGAAGACAACGCTCCAGACCCACCCCGGTGCCACCTGCAATGGCAAGGTGCTGGTCACCCTGGGCTGCCACCCTCTGCTGCTACGGACACTCCTCTGGGTCAGGACTGGGCAGCAGCAATCAGACTGCATTTTCCTTGTTCCTACAACTGGAAAAGCCCTCTAAGTTTGAGCATCCCAAGCTGCTTTAAGGGGGACTGGGATCTGAAAGGTGTCCTTCAGCAAATGTTACCTGGAGAAAATTCTGAAGGACTGCGAGCACATTGCAAGACATTTGATCTATTAGTTAATTTAACGGTAAAATACTACTTTATTCCCCTTCACACATTAAAGTGATTTATCCCTTGTGGAAAAGCTGAGGAGGGCTGCCAGCCTGAGACCCCAGAGCTGCTGCCAAGGTGGGGCACCCAGCACAGCCCTTTGCCTTTCCAACCCCTCCACTGGAATCCCCTTCTACAGACTTCTTGGTCACCTTGACACCAGCAGCCACAAATCACAGCGCCAGTTTTGTGTGAAATCACAGGTAACACAGCTGGAAATGACTGACAGTGGGTCAGCTCTTGGCCCTCTCTACCTCAGAGTGTGCAGCGACACCAACAAATCTCAGTCTGAGTTTCTTCTCAGAGTCTTACAGGGACTTCACGTCAAAAATGCTGTTCCAGGGCTACAAGGGTCTGGCATGAACCACTCCACCTGGAACTGCAGCTCAGGATTCTCTGCCTGATCCCAAGTGCACATGGATAACAAGTTCATTCTTTTTGAAGAGTATTTTCAAAAGTCTCAACACCTTCAAAAATTTCAGAACTTTGAGTCTTCCCACCACTACAGTTCTCTGCCAGAAACCAGGCTCTCAGGCCTTTGAGGATTCCCTCTCCTGCCTTTCCAAGGGCCCCACTATTTCCCTGAAGTTGGGACCCCCTGCCACACAGAGAACTCTCAGAGCCAGACATTCCCAATGCTGATGGCATCACAAGGGTTACTCCAGCTGGGATTTGGGCACTCCTGTCAATACATCACAGAGTGAAATACCTCTTGTCCAGGTGAGAGTATTTTTCATGCCCTTTCCAACCAAAACTCTACTAATAATTGCCATTCGGAGTTACACTTTGCCATTCTCCTTGCACAGCCTCTCCCTGCACACTGCAGGGGCCACTTGCCAGGCTCACTGTGACTTCCCATCCCATCCCAGTGAGCCCCTCTGCCCTCTCCTGCCCTGCTGCTTCCTGCTGAACTAAGGAGTTCTCCTCCCTAACTCCCTGTGCGTGTCACTGATGCAGATGGTGAATAGCACCGTGTGCTGCTGGATGTGGACAGACTTTGAGGGGAACCCACTGATGGTATCCATGCCCCTTGTGCGTGAATCACTGCCAGCTGCCCAGAAAATGGCTGCAGAAGGGCTGTTTTCCCTCCTGATCCCGTCCAACACGTGGCTGGTAGGTGCCTGGGAGCTGCCAGGAAGGCAGCAGTGTGTGTGTGCTGCAGGGAGCAGTGTGTCCATGGGGTGAGGTGACAGGGCAGCTGGGGCACACAGAGCCGGGGAAGGGCTCAGGGGCGTGCCAGAATTGTTTTCCCAGGGGCCTTCAGCCCTCTGCTGTGAGACAGTTGGGCTGTACTAAAATGGCATTGCCATACACGAGGTGGAGGTGCCACTCTTTGTGGAGTTGTGAGGTGCACTGTCCCACCCATGTTTGTGTTTGTTTCCACAGGGGTATCAGAGCACTTATTAAAGGGAAATGGGGCACACTGAGTAATTAAAGATAAACACACAGTAAGCATTGTCACAGGAACTTCACCCTGTGCCTTGGATTTTGCCTATTTATGTATCCTTAACACAGCAGGACTAAATCAAATTGATAAATGCAGATCTTTGTAGCCTGCAGTGCTCAAGGCTTCCCTCTCCTATTCCTGCTCCTCCTGCACCCCTCACCACGCTTCCTAACTAGTGAAATTAAGTTCTGGTGAAAGTTTTGGAAAAAGAAGTGTAGAAACAAGTGCTTACTTGTTACCAGCTCTATTATGAGTTTTCCCCAGCTAGGAGCTGCACAGAAGTGAGACTGGGGCAATGACATCAGGGAACAGCTGTAGAGTTAAAGGCAGAAAGAAAAGACTTACCAGCAAAGGGCAGGAAAGGGGAAAGGTTTCAGAAAAGATTTCTGTGGTCTAATTAATGATCATTTCTGATTCCCCTGTGAGAAGAACACAAACTCACAGCCAGTCAGGCCTCACAGTCCCCTGTAGTGAGAGCTCAGCACACATCCACAGAGGCAAGTCCAGCACCTGAAAGAAAAAAAAAAATAAAAAAGAAAAAGGTGTCAGGGCAGCACAAAGATTGTTCCCTGTGCAGCGCC
This sequence comes from Oenanthe melanoleuca, assembly GCF_029582105.1. Lineage (NCBI taxonomy): Eukaryota > Metazoa > Chordata > Aves > Passeriformes > Muscicapidae > Oenanthe > Oenanthe melanoleuca. Next base: position 28,000 of record NW_026612723.1, read on the forward strand.
CAGACTCGGGGCTCCCTCTCAGCTTTGCTAGTTCCCGTGAATTATCCCACAGCCCCCAGTTCCCTGCTCAGTTCCTGCTGCCGTACCCTCACAGTGCCTCACGGAGGGTGGATATTCCCGTGCAGAGCTGCCCCTTGAACGCCAGCTGAGCCAGGAACGGGCAGAGCGTCCAAGGAAGCTCAGCAGCATCGGGACAGGGACAGGCATCTGCTCCAAACAATTGGTGTCTAAAGCCCTCATCCCCCAGCCCCACCCATGTCCCTGGGGGCACTTGACAGAGCTGCCTGGAGTCCAGCTGATTTAGCCCCCCTGAGCCGGGGCTCCAGGTGATATTTTCAAGCAGGAGAAGGCAGGGCCGGGGGCGCTCCCGCCCCGTGCCAAGGCAGCTCCCCGTGCCCACGGGAGGACATCTCTCCCTGCAGCAGCTCAGCTCCTTTCAGGGCCTCAGCAGTGGCCTCTGCAAGTTCTTTTCCCTCAGCAAAGGGTGCACATCCCTGCCTCCAGCACACCTCCAGGGGGACCCACCTGGGAAAGCTTTCCATCCCTTCTGCACTTCCAGCTGGCTCCCTGGAAACTCCCACCTTCGTCCAAACAAAACTTCATCCCACCTGAACCTTTGATTTGAAGGCATCTCTGCAGGCTGTCGGTTGGCATTTAATAGCTGTAAGGGAAGATTGCCTTGGCTTTAGTGCTGCTGCTGCTGAATGAGGCCTCAGGCAGGAAGGGAAGGGCAGGGAATTGGGGTGGACAGGCCATACCTGGCAGCTGCCTGGGAGCTCTGGGAGGCTGGAACCAGGAATTGCTGTCTGAGCCCCTCTGCACGCAGCCCGTGCCACCATCACCAGGACACGCCAGCTGCTCCTTGGGCTGCTTTTGGGCTGTCAGTGGCCTGTATCCAGGCTGAAGCATCTCCAGGAGCCTGTTCAGAGCAGCCCCTGGCCCAGGAGCCACGGGCATCCCTGCGGACAGAACCCTGGTACTGGGACTGTCCATGCCTCAAAACCCATCCTGATGACAAAACCCTGGTACTGGGACTGTCCATGCCTCAAAAACCATCGTGCTGAGTAAACCGTGGTACTGCGACTGTCCATGCCCCAAAAACCATCCTGCTGACAAAACCCTGGTACTGGGACTGTCCATGCCCAACCTCTGGGGATGAACGTCATCTTGTTGGCTGGGACCAAGGAAAAAAATCCAGCTGGGGGGAAAAAAACCCAAACTCCTGGCTGGGGACTCTTTATTCTAAATTTAAAAATGAGTTGAGAAAGGTAAAAGGTAAAAACCATATGCACAAGGTTAGAAGCAGTCAGCACACACACTGGCACAGGCAGACATAAGCAGACAGACACAGACAGACTCTCCAGACAGACACACGCTCCCCCTGTCACACTCTGCAGCTGACAGGCTGACTGCAACCCTCACTTGGAACGCTGCATGAAGAGGATGCTTCAACACATCCCCCGGCTGCTGCTCTTCAACACCCAACGGGAGATTCCAGGGAAATCGGCATAATTGGTGACTGCAGAGATGGGAATCCACCTCAGGGACCTGAGAGACAGCAGGAGCTGGTCAGGTAGAGGTTATCCCCACACATTTCCTACCCAAAACCCCACAGAAAAGAGAGGAACAATAAAGTTCTGTAACTATTCTACCCAAGCGGGTGCCAGGGCAGGGCAGCTCCGAGCTAAGGGGCACAATAAAGGCCCATACAGTAGAGATGCACACAGTAAAGGTACATGCAACATAAACCAAGACAGCTACATACAGTATAAGCCAAGGTAGGTACACACACCATGGATGAGGACTGGAGATAACTCTCTGGAGGATTAAGTCTCAAGCCCAAGATAGAACCTATGGAACTAGTGAGGGCACATAAGGAGGGTCTAACACACTCCCTACAGAAGGCCAAGAGAATGGCACGTGAAAAGCAGGCACTACCAAAGCTGAGAAGGAAGATGGATGAGAAGATCTTGTGTACTTCTTTCCGTCTCAAAAAGTAAAAAGGTAAATGTGCTGGAATAAGCACAATGCAGGAAAGTACACGAGTAGAGTCTGGCTACCATGGCTTGGAAGGATGCTGATAAAGCATGGAGATGTGACAAAGGTAACACAGATGGACACAAAGGACAGAACAAGGACACGGATTACACAAGAGACACCAGTTATTTACCCAGAGCTGGAAGGAACTGGAGCAGCCATCAAGTGCAGCATCTCAGAGCCAGAGCTGGAATGAAGAACATGCCACAGTCAGAGCTGGAGGCTCAGCGAGCTGGACTGGGAAACACCTGCAAGTGAAACAAGCAGAAGGAACAGAAATCATCTGGGCCCTGAGATATCCTGGGCTGTATCCCTTGAGATGGGGAGAGAAAGGGGAAAAAGTAAAGGAGTTCAGGGAGAAGGAAGGAGGGGCAGGGGGGAGAGGAGGGGAGGTTTTGGGAGGCACAAGGGGGAAAAGAAGAGGAATACGCAGAGAAGGAAGGAGGGCTAGAGCGGGGGAGAGGGGTAGAAGCCGAAGCCCCACAGCTCACCTGGGAGCCCGAACAAGCAGCTCCTCCTCTCACCCTACTCGGCGTCAGCAAACGGCGGCCGGTGGTTTCTAGGCATTAAATCACCTCGGCCCCAGCCCCGGGCCCGCCCCGCTTCATCCCGGTTCCTCCCGGGCTCTGCCTTCTGGGACTGCCCGGTCCCGCCCCTGTCCCGCCCCGTCCATGGGCACGCGGGACGTCCCGGTCACGAACTGCAGCAGCCGGATCCGCTTCTCAGCGTCCATCAGCAGCACAGCCTGGGGGCAGAGACACCCTCAGCACTGCAGGAGCCCCTCTGTGCCAGCAGCCTCAGGGCACTATGGGCTGCCTCTGCTCCATCTGAGCAGGAGCTGCACCTGCCCTCACCTGAGCCAGGAGGGAGCAGCTCCTGCCCCAGCACAACCACCCACTCTGAGCAGTTCTCATACAGAAAAATGATTGCAAAAAAGGGCAGGGACTTTCACCTACAGGACCAGCTAGGGCTGGTGCCCAGTCTTACCTTCCAGAACCACCGGATAACAGGGTGATTTGGGCAGTAACCATTTTTGTAGATGGTGTGTTGTCTCCAGCCGCTGACATCCACGCCACCAAGGCCACACATCAGTAACTGCAGGCAAGCAGAAGGGTGGGATGTGTCCCTGACCTCACAGGGTACAAGGTGCCACTGCCCCTCAGGGCTCTGACCTTCAGGCACTTATGCACACCCAGGGGAGAGTCCGAGCATCCCCAGAGTATCCCAGCTGCTGCAGAAGGGCTGCACACTGCCACAGTGTGACACAACTTCCACGTCTTTGGCTCAGATGGGACTGGCAGAGGGTGGCACTGATCCACTAGGCTGCTTCCAGGCTTTCAGAGGCACACCCCCCACCACCCTCCTGAGTGCAGCTCTTCTCATGTCATGAACAGATTTATTAATTAGGAAGAAACATCTGATTTCCAGCCGTGTCCGCACGTTCCCCCAGGGAGAGAGACAGATGACTGAAAAGCCCAGAACATGGCACATCTGTCAGAGAGCTGCCAGCTTGGGGCACCAAATTGACTCACCTCCAGCTCATTTTCATCAAAAATTTTAATCGGGTCGATAGGAAGCAGTTCTGTGAATCCCTAAAAAGAAGAGCAAAGTTAAAACTCTCATCCCACATAAATCCTAATTAAAAAAATCAATGACCAAATTACTTCAAGCTCAAATAATTAAACTTGAAGGAGAATGACCTTATTCCCATAAGGGAAAGATGATATATTCTTACACAAGATAAAACTGTCAAATCACAAAACATCATGTATTCTATTTGCATTCCCTGCCAAGCTCCCCACTCCCTTTACACAGACACCAGTGGGTAAGAAATCTGTGTTAAAAACAATCCCTGGTTTTGGGAAAGAAAGGAGCTAAAGAGCCTCGCCTCCAGAAAGGCATTCATTTCTTTCTGCACTCTGTTGACAAATCGCCACTGGATGACCAGGCTGCAGAAAGAAACAAAACCCCACCAGAAAAACAAACTCATTAGCAGGTCTCAGCCAAGGGCTCAAAGGTTTCAGCAACCCCAAATGCTTTCAAGTTTGTCATTTACAACTTCAGCGAGTTCAGGTAACTAAGCAGCTTCCACCAGCTACTCCAATTTATTGGCTGGTGACTGATGGAATTTTGAAGAGACAAACCAAAAAGCCCAGTGACTTTGACCAAATCACAGTGGGAATTTTTTCACTCCTGTAGGTACCTACGTGAGCAGACATTTTATTCTTCCAGAGCAATGAGCAATTAAAAATTCCCAGCAAAGTCTGCAAGCTCTGAGGAGAGCTGTCAGGACACAGCACCTCGCCTATAAAGAAAGAAATAAACTGCAGCATCAAAGGGACACCTTGCTTTCAGCACCAGCCACCCGCAGCACAAACACCTCACAGGTGCAGGCATCAAAAGTCAATTCCAGGCATGGAATTGCTCCAGGTCCAGGCACTGGAAATGAATTCCCAGTTTGCATGAATGTAGCAATTGTAACATCTTTCACTTTGGAAAAGGCCCTGATTTAAAATGCCAGCAGGTATTAATGAATTCAGCATTTTACATCCTGGTAGGTAGAAGAACTGAGAAATCTGAAAATGAAACCTAATTTCAGATCCGGCCAGTTTTGGTAGGATTGCTGGCACTGGACTCCTGGCTCTGGTCTGTGACTGGCAGAGGAGGACACTAGGATGAGGGCCAGGCTGGAGAGCACCTTCTGGCTCATCTCAGCTTGAGCCAGGTGTTGGAGAAGGACATTTACATGGGGGGAATTTCAGGAGATCAAAGCACGTCATTTAATTTACTCCTTGTTCTTGTACCTGACGGGATATAACCAATGTTAACAGTAAGGTTTTTCCCCAGTGATCCCTGATGCTCTTGTGCAGTACAAGCTCCAGGGATTGCAGCAGGGCCAATTCTAACCCAGCTGCTCTTTCTTCCCCCCCCCAGGCACATTCCATCACAGTACTTACTCAATGTATTCCCGCTTGTTTTCATTTGTTACCATCATCATTTCGGACCCGTTGGGCTTCAGGTCCACTTGATATGTCTGCCTTTCAAAAGACCAAAGGCTGTTATTTGAGGACATCTTTCTCCCAGAACCCACTCTCCCTGAGCAGTGTTTCACAAGCAGGATCAGGCAATCATGAGCAAATTGATTTACACTTTTGAACAAACCTGCGCTGACAGAAGGGAAAACTGGCAGAGAGGGGCTGGCTATTTACTGATCATTTTATTACAATTATTATTTATAATAATGAAATTATATATTTATATAAAATAGAACCACAAAATAGGTACTTTATATACACAAAATTATAATAGCTATTATGTGTAATACAAGAAGATAAATCACATACTGGAACTGCCCAAAGCCAACCAGTGGGTTACAAAACCTCTCTATTCTGTGGCTCCTAGTTCTCCATGAAATCCATAACCTTCGGGTGCTTCAGGAAAAAGGCAGCACTGGAAAGTGGATCAGAATATTTTTGACAGGACACTGAATGCATGGTTTGAAATGCTGAAGTCAGTTTTTATAAAAGGCCCTACAGTCCCCAGCTCCAGTTCTATCTGGAGCCAGGATCTAGGGCTCAGAAGTAAACAAAGGGAAAATGCAAAAAAAGGTCATAAAAACCTCTAAGCAAACTAATTTAATTTAATGTCTACAACACTTTCATTTGTCATGGAGAAAGAGCCCCATAGGCTGTGACCCTTTTCAACCTGGCAGCTTCCCCCTGGCACACCAGCTGTGACAGGCACTACAGAGAGGACCTGGTGTCCTTCTGCTGCTCTCCCCTGACAGCACCTTCAGCTTCAGGAACCAGAGAGTCCCTGAGCATGTCCCAGCTGGACTGTGGGACACCTTCATCCCTCCTTCACTGCAAGTATTTCACTCAGCTGCATGTCCAGCTTGTCCCAGAGGTGCCACAGCTCCCTGACAGGAGCTGGCAGCCCCGCTCCCAGCTGGGAACACAGCCAGCTGAGCTCGTTGCTGCTTTCACCACCACCAGACTGTCAGCACTGAGCTACTTGTTGGCAACCACCAGTCCTAAGATGCAAGTAACCTTTACGTACCTGCCCAAAGTTTTCCTCATCTATGCAAAACGTGAGATCCAGCTCGGTGGGGTCATTTTCCAGGATCCACTTCAGAGAGTTGTAGTATTCACTATCCTAGGGCAGATCACAGTTAGGCAGTTTGAAAATGGGCAATTAGTGCAGAGCTGTGGAAAGCCAGGGGCCTGTGAGCACTGGCACAGGTTCAATGGGCTCTTACCACTGACTCCATGTCCTTCAGGGTTATGGGCTTCCCCAGCATCATCTTGTAGAAAGGTCTGATGAAGAAGCCTGGGAGAGAGAGGACAGATTACCTGCCCTGCCCTGCACCTGCACATTCCAGAAAGGTGGAATGCTTGAGGGCACCACCCCTGGCATTTCCTGTTACCTCCTGACTGTAACAGTCCTGCAGCTGCAACGGCATCAGAGCAGCTCAGCTTTATTTTATTATGGCACAGAAAGTCCAATTTTTCAGTTTCAACAATTATCCACTACCTGCCATACTCCACTGACCACCCTAACATTAATGGCAGAGAGAGACAAAAGCTGGGGAATTAAGCCCAGGGTACTCTATCCCATTTAAAATCACTACTTCCCTCTCCAAGGAGTTGCCTAAAAATCAGGCTAGTGACCTTCCTCTGCTCAGGACTCTGATTTAATGAGAAGGTGAAGGGGGCAGAACTGTCCTGTTTTGGTGCAAGAGAACCACCCAGCAAGGAGCAGTGGAGATGCTGGCAGTGGCACAGCACAGCCCACTTCTTTCCATCTACAGCTCTGAGGAGCACCAGGAGGATGACAGGAAAGCTTCTACAGGACCATGCTGGGACTGCCCTTCCCTGCCTCCAGACAGCTGCTCCTCCCAGGATCCTGAACACGGGATCACAACAAAACAACGGGGTTGCACCAGAAGACAACGCTCCAGACCCACCCCGGTGCCACCTGCAATGGCAAGGTGCTGGTCACCCTGGGCTGCCACCCTCTGCTGCTACGGACACTCCTCTGGGTCAGGACTGGGCAGCAGCAATCAGACTGCATTTTCCTTGTTCCTACAACTGGAAAAGCCCTCTAAGTTTGAGCATCCCAAGCTGCTTTAAGGGGGACTGGGATCTGAAAGGTGTCCTTCAGCAAATGTTACCTGGAGAAAATTCTGAAGGACTGCGAGCACATTGCAAGACATTTGACCTATTAGTTAATTTAACGGTAAAATACTACTTTATTCCCCTTCACACATTAAAGTGATTTATCCCTTGTGGAAAAGCTGAGGAGGGCTGCCAGCCTGAGACCCCAGAGCTGCTGCCAAGGTGGGGCACCCAGCACAGCCCTTTGCCTTTCCAACCCCTCCACTGGAATCCCCTTCTACAGACTTCTTGGTCACCTTGACACCAGCAGCCACAAATCACAGCGCCAGTTTTGTGTGAAATCACAGGTAACACAGCTGGAAATGACTGACAGTGGGTCAGCTCTTGGCCCTCTCTACCTCAGAGTGTGCAGCGACACCAACAAATCTCAGTCTGAGTTTCTTCTCAGAGTCTTACAGGGACTTCACGTCAAAAATGCTGTTCCAGGGCTACAAGGGTCTGGCATGAACCACTCCACCTGGAACTGCAGCTCAGGATTCTCTGCCTGATCCCAAGTGCACATGGATAACAAGTTCATTCTTTTTGAAGAGTATTTTCAAAAGTCTCAACACCTTCAAAAATTTCAGAACTTTGAGTCTTCCCACCACTACAGTTCTCTGCCAGAAACCAGGCTCTCAGGCCTTTGAGGATTCCCTCTCCTGCCTTTCCAAGGGCCCCACTATTTCCCTGAAGTTGGGACCCCCTGCCACACAGAGAACTCTCAGAGCCAGACATTCCCAATGCTGATGGCATCACAAGGGTTACTCCAGCTGGGATTTGGGCACTCCTGTCAATACATCACAGAGTGAAATACCTCTTGTCCAGGTGAGAGTATTTTTCATGCCCTTTCCAACCAAAACTCTACTAATAATGCCATTCGGAGTTACACTTTGCCATTCTCCTTGCACAGCCTCTCCCTGCACACTGCAGGGGCCATTTGCCAGGCTCACTGTGACTTCCCATCCCATCCCATGAGCCCCTCTGCCCTCTCCTGCCCTGCTGCTTCCTGCTGAACTAAGGAGTTCTCCTCCCTAACTCCCTGTGCGTGTCACTGATGCAGATGGTGAATAGCACCGTGTGCTGCTGGATGTGGACAGACTTTGAGGGGAACCCACTGATGGTATCCATGCCCCTTGTGCGTGAATCACTGCCAGCTGCCCAGAAAATGGCTGCAGAAGGGCTGTTTTCCCTCCTGATCCCGTCCAACACGTGGCTGGTAGGTGCCTGGGAGCTGCCAGGAAGGCAGCAGTGTGTGTGTGCTGCAGGGAGCAGTGTGTCCATGGGGTGAGGTGACAGGGCAGCTGGGGCACACAGAGCCGGGGAAGGGCTCAGGGGCGTGCCAGAATTGTTTTCCCAGGGGCCTTCAGCCCTCTGCTGTGAGACAGTTGGGCTGTACTAAAATGGCATTGCCATACGAGGTGGAGGTGCCACTCTTTGTGGAGTTGTGAGGTGCACTGTCCCACCCATGTTGTGTTTGTTTCCACAGGGGTATCAGAGCACTTATTAAAGGGAAATGGGGCACACTGAGTAATTCAAGATAAACACACAGTAGCATTGTCACAGGAACTTCACCCTGTGCCTTGGATTTTGCCTATTTATGTATCCTTAACACAGCAGGACTAAATCAAATTGATAAATGCAGATCTTTGTAGCCTGCAGTGCTCAAGGCTTCCCTCCCTATTCCTGCTCCTCCTGCACCCCTCACCACGCTTCCTAACTAGTGAAATTAAGTTCTGGTGAAAGTTTTGGAAAAAGAAGTGTAGAAACAAGTGCTTACTTGTTACCAGCTCTATTATGAGTTTTCCCCAGCTAGGAGCTGCACAGAAGTGAGACTGGGGCAATGACATCAGGGAACAGCTGTAGAGTTAAAGGCAGAAAGAAAAGACTTACCAGCAAAGGGCAGGAAAGGGGAAAGGTTTCAGAAAAGATTTCTGTGGTCTAATTAATGATCATTTCTGATTCCCCTGTGAGAAGAACACAAACTCACAGCCAGTCAGGCCTCACAGTCCCCTGTAGTGAGAGCTCAGCACACATCCACAGAGGCAAGTCCAGCACCTGAAAGAAAAAAAAATAAAAAAGAAAAAGGTGACAGGGCAGCACAAAGATTGTTCTCTGTGCAGCGCCCAGACTCGGGGCCCCTCTCAGCTTTGCTAGTTCCCGTGAATTATCCCACAGCCCCCAATTCCCTGCTCAGTTCCTGCTGCCGTACCCTCACAGTGCCTCACGGAGGGTGGATATTCCCGTGCAGAGCTGCCCCTTGAACGCCAGCTGAGCCAGGAACGGGCAGAGCGTCCAAGGAAGCTCAGCAGCATCGGGACAGGGACAGGCATCTGCTCCAAACAATTGGCTGTCTAAAGCCCTCATCCCCCAGCCCCACCCATGTCCCTGGGGGCACTTGACAGAGCTGCCTGGAGTCCAGCTGATTTAGCCCCCCCTGAGCCGGGGCTCCAGGTGATATTTTCAAGCAGGAGAAGGCAGGGCCGGGGGCGCTCCCGCCCCGTGCCAAGGCAGCTCCCCGTGCCCACGGGAGGACATCTCTCCCTGCAGCAGCTCAGCTCCTTTCAGGGCCTCAGCAGTGGCCTCTGCAAGTTCTTTTCCCTCAGCAAAGGGTGCACATCCCTGCCTCCAGCACACCTCCAGGGGGACCCACCTGGGAAAGCTTTCCATCCCTTCTGCACTTCCAGCTGGCTCCCTGGAAACTCCCACCTTCGTCCAAACAAAACTTCATCCCACCTGAACCTTTGATTTGAAGGCATCTCTGCAGGCTGTCGGTTGGCATTTAATAGCTGTAAGGGAAGATTGCCTTGGCTTTAGTGCTGCTGCTGCTGAATGAGGCCTCAGGCAGGAAGGGAAGGGCAGGGAATTGGGGTGGACAGGCCATACCTGGCAGCTGCCTGGGAGCTCTGGGAGGCTGGAACCAGGAATTGCTGTCTGAGCCCCTCTGCACGCAGCCCGTGCCACCATCACCAGGACACGCCAGCTGCTCCTTGGGCTGCTTTTGGGCTGTCAGTGGCCTGTATCCAGGCTGAAGCATCTCCAGGAGCCTGTTCAGAGCAGCCCCTGGCCCAGGAGCCACGGGCATCCCTGCGGACAGAACCCTGGTACTGGGACTGTCCATGCCTCAAAACCCATCCTGATGACAAAACCCTGGTACTGGGACTGTCCATGCCTCAAAAACCATCGTGCTGAGTAAACCGTGGTACTGCGACTGTCCATGCCCCAAAAACCATCCTGCTGACAAAACCCTGGTACTGGGACTGTCCATGCCCAACCTCTGGGGATGAACGTCATCTTGTTGGCTGGGACCAAGGAAAAAAATCCAGCTGGGGGGAAAAAAACCCAAACTCCTGGCTGGGGACTCTTTATTCTAAATTTAAAAATGAGTTGAGAAAGGTAAAAGGTAAAAACCATATGCACAAGGTTAGAAGCAGTCAGCACACACACTGGCACAGGCAGACATAAGCAGACAGACACAGACAGACTCTCCAGACAGACACACGCTCCCCCTGTCACACTCTGCAGCTGACAGGCTGACTGCAACCCTCACTTGGAACGCTGCATGAAGAGGATGCTTCAACACATCCCCCGGCTGCTGCTCTTCAACACCCAACGGGAGATTCCAGGGAAATCGGCATAATTGGTGACTGCAGAGATGGGAATCCACCTCAGGGACCTGAGAGACAGCAGGAGCTGGTCAGGTAGAGGTTATCCCCACACATTTCCTACCCAAAACCCCACAGAAAAGAGAGGAACAATAAAGTTCTGTAACTATTCTACCCAAGCGGGTGCCAGGGCAGGGCAGCTCCGAGCTAAGGGGCACAATAAAGGCCCATACAGTAGAGATGCACACAGTAAAGGTACATGCAACATAAACCAAGACAGCTACATACAGTATAAGCCAAGGTAGGTACACACACCATGGATGAGGACTGGAGATAACTCTCTGGAGGATTAAGTCTCAAGCCCAAGATAGAACCTATGGAACTAGTGAGGGCACATAAGGAGGGTCTAACACACTCCCTACAGAAGGCCAAGAGAATGGCACGTGAAAAGCAGGCACTACCAAAGCTGAGAAGGAAGATGGATGAGAAGATCTTGTGTACTTCTTTCCGTCTCAAAAAGTAAAAAGGTAAATGTGCTGGAATAAGCACAATGCAGGAAAGTACACGAGTAGAGTCTGGCTACCATGGCTTGGAAGGATGCTGATAAAGCATGGAGATGTGACAAAGGTAACACAGATGGACACAAAGGACAGAACAAGGACACGGATTACACAAGAGACACCAGTTATTTACCCAGAGCTGGAAGGAACTGGAGCAGCCATCAAGTGCAGCATCTCAGAGCCAGAGCTGGAATGAAGAACATGCCACAGTCAGAGCTGGAGGCTCAGCGAGCTGGACTGGGAAACACCTGCAAGTGAAACAAGCAGAAGGAACAGAAATCATCTGGGCCCTGAGATATCCTGGGCTGTATCCCTTGAGATGGGGAGAGAAAGGGGAAAAAGTAAAGGAGTTCAGGGAGAAGGAAGGAGGGGCAGGGGGGAGAGGAGGGGAGGTTTTGGGAGGCACAAGGGGGAAAAGAAGAGGAATACGCAGAGAAGGAAGGAGGGCTAGAGCGGGGGGGAGAGGGGTAGAAGCCGAAGCCCCACAGCTCACCTGGGAGCCCGAACAAGCAGCTCCTCCTCTCACCCTACTCGGCGTCAGCAAACGGCGGCCGGGTGGTTTCTAGGCATTAAATCACCTCGGCCCCAGCCCCGGGCCCGCCCCTGTCCCGCCCCGTCCATGGGCACGCGGGACGTCCCGGTCACGAACTGCAGCAGCCGGATCCGCTTCTCAGCGTCCATCAGCAGCACAGCCTGGGGGCAGAGACACCCTCAGCACTGCAGGAGCCCCTCTGTGCCAGCAGCCTCAGGGCACTATGGGCTGCCTCTGCTCCATCTGAGCAGGAGCTGCACCTGCCCTCACCTGAGCCAGGAGGGAGCAGCTCCTGCCCCAGCACAACCACCCACTCTGAGCAGTTCTCATACAGAAAAATGATTGCAAAAAAGGGCAGGGACTTTCACCTACAGGACCAGCTAGGGCTGGTGCCCAGTCTTACCTTCCAGAACCACCGGATAACAGGGTGATTTGGGCAGTAACCATTTTTGTAGATGGTGTGTTGTCTCCAGCCGCTGACATCCACGCCACCAAGGCCACACATCAGTAACTGCAGGCAAGCAGAAGGGTGGGATGTGTCCCTGACCTCACAGGGTACAAGGTGCCACTGCCCCTCAGGGCTCTGACCTTCAGGCACTTATGCACACCCAGGGGAGAGTCCGAGCATCCCCAGAGTATCCCAGCTGCTGCAGAAGGGCTGCACACTGCCACAGTGTGACACAACTTCCACGTCTTTGGCTCAGATGGGACTGGCAGAGGGTGGCACTGATCCACTAGGCTGCTTCCAGGCTTTCAGAGGCACACCCCCACCACCCTCCTGAGTGCAGCTCTTCTCATGTCATGAACAGATTTATTAATTAGGAAGAAACATCTGATTTCCAGCCGTGTCCGCACGTTCCCCCAGGGAGAGAGACAGATGACTGAAAAGCCCAGAACATGGCACATCTGTCAGAGAGCTGCCAGCTTGGGGCACCAAATTGACTCACCTCCAGCTCATTTTCATCAAAAATTTTAATCGGGTCGATAGGAAGCAGTTCTGTGAATCCCTAAAAAGAAGAGCAAAGTTAAAACTCTCATCCCACATAAATCCTAATTAAAAAAATCAATGACCAAATTACTTCAAGCTCAAATAATTAAACTTGAAGGAGAATGACCTTATTCCCATAAGGGAAAGATGATATATTCTTACACAAGATAAAACTGTCAAATCACAAAACATCATGTATTCTATTTGCATTCCCTGCCAAGCTCCCCACTCCCTTTACACAGACACCAGTGGGTAAGAAATCTGTGTTAAAAACAATCCCTGGTTTTGGGAAAGAAAGGAGCTAAAGAGCCTCGCCTCCAGAAAGGCATTCATTTCTTTCTGCACTCTGTTGACAAATCGCCACTGGATGACCAGGCTGCAGAAAGAAACAAAACCCCACCAGAAAAACAAACTCATTAGCAGGTCTCAGCCAAGGGCTCAAAGGTTTCAGCAACCCCAAATGCTTTCAAGTTTGTCATTTACAACTTCAGCGAGTTCAGGTAACTAAGCAGCTTCCACCAGCTACTCCAATTTATTGGCTGGTGACTGATGGAATTTTGAAGAGACAAACCAAAAAGCCCAGTGACTTTGACCAAATCACAGTGGGAATTTTTTCACTCCTGTAGGTACCTACGTGAGCAGACATTTTATTCTTCCAGAGCAATGAGCAATTAAAAATTCCCAGCAAAGTCTGCAAGCTCTGAGGAGAGCTGTCAGGACACAGCACCTCGCCTATAAAGAAAGAAATAAACTGCAGCATCAAAGGGACACCTTGCTTTCAGCACCAGCCACCCGCAGCACAAACACCTCACAGGTGCAGGCATCAAAAGTCAATTCCAGGCATGGAATTGCTCCAGGTCCAGGCACTGGAAATGAATTCCCAGTTTGCATGAATGTAGCAATTGTAACATCTTTCACTTTGGAAAAGGCCCTGATTTAAAATGCCAGCAGGTATTAATGAATTCAGCATTTTACATCCTGGTAGGTAGAAGAACTGAGAAATCTGAAAATGAAACCTAATTTCAGATCCGGCCAGTTTTGGTAGGATTGCTGGCACTGGACTCCTGGCTCTGGTCTGTGACTGGCAGAGGAGGACACTAGGATGAGGGCCAGGCTGGAGAGCACCTTCTGGCTCATCTCAGCTTGAGCCAGGTGTTGGAGAAGGACATTTACATGGGGGGAATTTCAGGAGATCAAAGCACGTCATTTAATTTACTCCTTGTTCTTGTACCTGACGGGATATAACCAATGTTAACAGTAAGGTTTTTCCCCAGTGATCCCTGATGCTCTTGTGCAGTACAAGCTCCAGGGATTGCAGCAGGGCCAATTCTAACCCAGCTGCTCTTTCTTCCCCCCAGGCACATTCCATCACAGTACTTACTCAATGTATTCCCGCTTGTTTTCATTTGTTACCATCATTTCGGACCCGTTGGGCTTCAGGTCCACTTGATATGTCTGCCTTTCAAAAGACCAAAGGCTGTTATTTGAGGACATCTTTCTCCCAGAACCCACTCTCCCTGAGCAGTGTTTCACAAGCAGGATCAGGCAATCATGAGCAAATTGATTTACACTTTTGAACAAACCTGCGCTGACAGAAGGGAAAACTGGCAGAGAGGGGCTGGCTATTTACTGATCATTTTATTACAATTATTATTTATAATAATGAAATTATATATTTATATAAAATAGAACCACAAAATAGGTACTTTATATACACAAAATTATAATAGCTATTATGTGTAATACAAGAAGATAAATCACATACTGGAACTGCCCAAAGCCAACCAGTGGGTTACAAAACCTCTCTATTCTGTGGCTCCTAGTTCTCCATGAAATCCATAACCTTCGGGTGCTTCAGGAAAAAGGCAGCACTGGAAAGTGGATCAGAATATTTTTGACAGGACACTGAATGCATGGTTTGAAATGCTGAAGTCAGTTTTTATAAAAGGCCCTACAGTCCCCAGCTCCAGTTCTATCTGGAGCCAGGATCTAGGGCTCAGAAGTAAACAAAGGGAAAATGCAAAAAAAGGTCATAAAAACCTCTAAGCAAACTAATTTAATTTAATGTCTACAACACTTTCATTTGTCATGGAGAAAGAGCCCCATAGGCTGTGACCCTTTTCAACCTGGCAGCTTCCCCCTGGCACACCAGCTGTGACAGGCACTACAGAGAGGACCTGGTGTCCTTCTGCTGCTCTCCCCTGACAGCACCTTCAGCTTCAGGAACCAGAGAGTCCCTGAGCATGTCCCAGCTGGACTGTGGGACACCTTCATCCCTCCTTCACTGCAAGTATTTCACTCAGCTGCATGTCCAGCTTGTCCCAGAGGTGCCACAGCTCCCTGACAGGAGCTGGCAGCCCCGCTCCCAGCTGGGAACACAGCCAGCTGAGCTCGTTGCTGCTTTCACCACCACCAGACTGTCAGCACTGAGCTACTTGTTGGCAACCACCAGTCCTAAGATGCAAGTAACCTTTACGTACCTGCCCAAAGTTTTCCTCATCTATGCAAAACGTGAGATCCAGCTCGGTGGGGTCATTTTCCAGGATCCACTTCAGAGAGTTGTAGTATTCACTATCCTAGGGCAGATCACAGTTAGGCAGTTTGAAAATGGGCAATTAGTGCAGAGCTGTGGAAAGCCAGGGGCCTGTGAGCACTGGCACAGGTTCAATGGGCTCTTACCACTGACTCCATGTCCTTCAGGGTTATGGGCTTCCCCAGCATCATCTTGTAGAAAGGTCTGATGAAGAAGCCTGGGAGAGAGAGGACAGATTACCTGCCCTGCCCTGCACCTGCACATTCCAGAAAGGTGGAATGCTTGAGGGCACCACCCCTGGCATTTCCTGTTACCTCCTGACTGTAACAGTCCTGCAGCTGCAACGGCATCAGAGCAGCTCAGCTTTATTTTATTATGGCACAGAAAGTCCAATTTTTCAGTTTCAACAATTATCCACTACCTGCCATACTCCACTGACCACCCTAACATTAATGGCAGAGAGAGACAAAAGCTGGGGAATTAAGCCCAGGGTACTCTATCCCATTTAAAATCACTACTTCCCTCTCCAAGGAGTTGCCTAAAAATCAGGCTAGTGACCTTCCTCTGCTCAGGACTCTGATTTAATGAGAAGGTGAAGGGGGCAGAACTGTCCTGTTTTGGTGCAAGAGAACCACCCAGCAAGGAGCAGTGGAGATGCTGGCAGTGGCACAGCACAGCCCACTTCTTTCCATCTACAGCTCTGAGGAGCACCAGGAGGATGACAGGAAAGCTTCTACAGGACCATGCTGGGACTGCCCTTCCCTGCCTCCAGACAGCTGCTCCTCCCAGGATCCTGAACACGGGATCACAACAAAACAACGGGGTTGCGACCAGAAGACAACGCTCCAGACCCACCCCGGTGCCACCTGCAATGGCAAGGTGCTGGTCACCCTGGGCTGCCACCCTCTGCTGCTACGGACACTCCTCTGGGTCAGGACTGGGCAGCAGCAATCAGACTGCATTTTCCTTGTTCCTACAACTGGAAAAGCCCTCTAAGTTTGAGCATCCCAAGCTGCTTTAAGGGGGACTGGGATCTGAAAGGTGTCCTTCAGCAAATGTTACCTGGAGAAAATTCTGAAGGACTGCGAGCACATTGCAAGACATTTGACCTATTAGTTAATTTAACGGTAAAATACTACTTTATTCCCCTTCACACATTAAAGTGATTTATCCCTTGTGGAAAAGCTGAGGAGGGCTGCCAGCCTGAGACCCCAGAGCTGCTGCCAAGGTGGGGCACCCAGCACAGCCCTTTGCCTTTCCAACCCCTCCACTGGAATCCCCTTCTACAGACTTCTTGGTCACCTTGACACCAGCAGCCACAAATCACAGCGCCAGTTTTGTGTGAAATCACAGGTAACACAGCTGGAAATGACTGACAGTGGGTCAGCTCTTGGCCCTCTCTACCTCAGAGTGTGCAGCGACACCAACAAATCTCAGTCTGAGTTTCTTCTCAGAGTCTTACAGGGACTTCACGTCAAAAATGCTGTTCCAGGGCTACAAGGGTCTGGCATGAACCACTCCACCTGGAACTGCAGCTCAGGATTCTCTGCCTGATCCCAAGTGCACATGGATAACAAGTTCATTCTTTTTGAAGAGTATTTTCAAAAGTCTCAACACCTTCAAAAATTTCAGAACTTTGAGTCTTCCCACCACTACAGTTCTCTGCCAGAAACCAGGCTCTCAGGCCTTTGAGGATTCCCTCTCCTGCCTTTCCAAGGGCCCCACTATTTCCCTGAAGTTGGGACCCCCTGCCACACAGAGAACTCTCAGAGCCAGACATTCCCAATGCTGATGGCATCACAAGGGTTACTCCAGCTGGGATTTGGGCACTCCTGTCAATACATCACAGAGTGAAATACCTCTTGTCCAGGTGAGAGTATTTTTCATGCCCTTTCCAACCAAAACTCTACTAATAATGCCATTCGAGTTACACTTTGCCATTCTCCTTGCACAGCCTCTCCCTGCACACTGCAGGGGCCATTTGCCAGGCTCACTGTGACTTCCCATCCCATCCCAGTGAGCCCCTCTGCCCTCTCCTGCCCTGCTGCTTCCTGCTGAACTAAGGAGTTCTCCTCCCTAACTCCCTGTGCGTGTCACTGATGCAGATGGTGAATAGCACCGTGTGCTGCTGGATGTGGACAGACTTTGAGGGGAACCCACTGATGGTATCCATGCCCCTTGTGCGTGAATCACTGCCAGCTGCCCAGAAAATGGCTGCAGAAGGGCTGTTTTCCCTCCTGATCCCGTCCAACACGTGGCTGGTAGGTGCCTGGGAGCTGCCAGGAAGGCAGCAGTGTGTGTGTGCTGCAGGGAGCAGTGTGTCCATGGGGTGAGGTGACAGGGCAGCTGGGGCACACAGAGCCGGGGAAGGGCTCAGGGGCGTGCCAGAATTGTTTTCCCAGGGCCTTGGCCCTCTGCTGTGAGACAGTTGGGCTGTACTAAAATGGCATTGCCATACGAGGTGGAGGTGCCACTCTTTGTGGAGTTGTGAGGTGCACTGTCCCACCCATGTTGTGTTTGTTTCCACAGGGGTATCAGAGCACTTATTAAAGGGAAATGGGGCACACTGAGTAATTAAAGATAAACACACAGTAGCATTGTCACAGGAACTTCACCCTGTGCCTTGGATTTTGCCTATTTATGTATCCTTAACACAGCAGGACTAAATCAAATTGATAAATGCAGATCTTTGTAGCCTGCAGTGCTCAAGGCTTCCCTCTCCTATTCCTGCTCCTCCTGCACCCCTCACCACGCTTCCTAACTAGTGAAATTAAGTTCTGGCGAAAGTTTTGGAAAAAGAAGTGTAGAAACAAGTGCTTACTTGTTACCAGCTCTATTATGAGTTTTCCCCAGCTAGGAGCTGCACAGAAGTGAGACTGGGGCAATGACATCAGGGAACAGCTGTAGAGTTAAAGGCAGAAAGAAAAGACTTACCAGCAAAGGGCAGGAAAGGGGAAAGGTTTCAGAAAAGATTTCTGTGGTCTAATTAATGATCATTTCTGATTCCCCTGTGAGAAGAACACAAACTCACAGCCAGTCAGGCCTCACAGTCCCCTGTAGTGAGAGCTCAGCACACATCCAGAGGCAAGTCCAGCACCTGAAAGAAAAAAAAAAATAAAAAAGAAAGGTGACAGGGCAGCACAAAGATTGTTCTCTGTGCAGCGCCCAGACTCGGGGCTCCCTCTCAGCTTTGCTAGTTCCCGTGAATTATCCCACAGCCCCCAATTCCCTGCCCAGTTCCTGCTGCCATACCCTCACAGTGCCTCACGGAGGGTGGATATTCCCGTGCAGAGCTGCCCCTTGAACGCCAGCTGAGCCAGGAACGGGCAGAGCGTCCAAGGAAGCTCAGCAGCATCGGGACAGGGACAGGCATCTGCTCCAAACAATTGGCTATCTAAAGCCCTCATCCCCCAGCCCCACCCATGTCCCTGGGGGCACTTGACAGAGCTGCCTGGAGTCCAGCTGATTTAGCCCCCTGAGCCGGGGCTCCAGGTGATATTTTCAAGCAGAGAAGGCAGGGCCGGGGCGCTCCCGCCCCGTGCCAAGGCAGCTCCCCGTGCCCACGGGAGGACATCTCTCCCTGCAGCAGCTCAGCTCCTTTCAGGGCCTCAGCAGTGGCCTCTGCAAGTTCTTTTCCCTCAGCAAAGGGTGCACATCCCTGCCTTCAGCACACCTCCAAGCAGGGGTGCGCGGGCGCAGCCCCGGGCTTGTGCGCGCACGGACGGGGCGCGGGCGCTGCTCCGCGCTCAGGGCTGCGGGGCCTCTGCGGGACGGGGGCACCGGGAGCGCCGGATTGGGGCTCCCAGGCTGGCACGGCGGCGCTCCCCGCGCCCCGGCCGGCTCCAGCCGCGACGCAGCGTCTACACGGGGAGATCCCGCCGCCGTTCTTCCGGGCGCGGTTACCGGCAGAGCCCCGGCTCCCCGCGGCCGCCGCAGCGGAGCGGGAGCGGCAGCGGCAGCGCCGGGCTCAGCCCCAGCGCCCGTCCGGGACGGCTGCTGCTGCCGCCCGCGGCGATCCCGATCCCGGCCCCGCTACCCGCACCCGGCCGGCCCGGGGAGAGGCGGCACCGCTGGAACCCCCAGCCAGCACCGGCAAAACCCAGACCCCACCCCTGGTCCTACCTGAGCGCCTCAGGATTCGGGCAGCACCGGGGCCGGTCCCTGCGTCGCGCTCGGCACAGCGCTCGGACGAGGATCCCGCCGCATCCCAGCACGAGCGTTCCCGAATGGAGCGGGCCGGGACCGGCCGGGCCGCATTGAAAGGGGCCCCGGCCCGCGCAGCCGCACTGGGCCCGCGCACCCGAGTCGGGCCCGGCCCCGCCCCTCAATCCCCTCCGGCCCCGCCCCTCAATCCCCGCCCGGCCCCCGCCCGCTCCCTCCCCGGCGCCCCGTCCTGCCCTCTGCCGGGGCCGAACCGGGGCTGTTCCCGGCTCCGGGTCCCCTCGGAGCCGGCACTGCCCAGCATTCCTCACCGGGGCTGGGGGTTCCAGCACAGCCCCCAGGGCATCCCGCTGCTTCCTCAAGCCCCTTTCAGTGCGATCAGTTTTTGAGGAGAGATACCCAAACCCAGCAGAGCTGGCTTTAACGGATCCGGGGGAGTGTCCCCTGTCCCCATCTCACCCAATTGCCGCTGCCAAAAGCCAGCCTGAGGATCAGCTCCCTATCCCCTCAATCTCTGCAAGGAATCGGATTTCTCAATCCGGCAGGGCAGCAATGCTGTTCTCCTCGCCGGAGATCCGGATTGCAGCGGCGTCCCCGCCGGCGCTGCCCGGATGGAGCGGGGAGCGGGGGGTGTGTGTGAATAGAGGGGAGGGTGACGCCGAGTTCGGGCTGCGAGAGCGGCCGCGGCTGCGAGCGTGGGAAGGGCGGCAGTGCTGCCGCCTTGTGGGCACAGCGCGGTACTGCAGCCACCCCCGAGCCGGCGCTCTGGCAGTGCTCGGCAGCGGCTGCAGTACCGCGCTGTGCCCACAAGGCGGCGTTAGCGCGGGTGCGCAGCCAGGGCTGGGGGGGGCAGGGTGGTGCCTGGGGAGGATCCCAGGGGGACGGACACGGGAGGGACAGGGTCAGCGCTGGGCTAAACCCCCAAAAAGATCCTATAAAAACCCCCAAAATTTAAAAAAAAATTTAAAAATCCCAGAAAAAACTTCTAAAAATCCTTCAAAATACCCTCAAAGAACTTTAAAACCCCTCAAACACCCAAAACCCTTTAAAAACCCGGGGGCGGGGCCACGTGATCACCTCGGCAGAGACGTAAACCGAGGGGCGGGGTTCGCTTCAGGGTCCATTGCTCTGGGCGTTAACAATCGAGGGCCGAGCGATCGATCGATCGATCGGCAGGCATGAGCAATCGAGCGCCGATCGATCGTTCGATCGGCAGGCAGAGCATCGAGCGCCGAGCAGTCGATCGATCGGCAGGCATGAGCAGTCGAGCGCCGAGCAGTCGATCGGCAGGCTTGAGCAATCGATAGCCGAGCGATCGATCGGCAGGCATGAGCGATCGATCGCCGAGCGATCGATCGGCAGGCTTGCTAATCGATCGTCGAGCGATCGATCGGCAGGCGTTACTAATCGATCGCTAAACAATCGAGCGGCAGGCATCACTAATTGATCGCCGAGCGATCGATCACAATAAAGGCCGGAGAGCCCGAGCGTCCGAAGCGAGCTCAGCCTGAGCAAATGGCGGCCGAGCCAATTACCTGCAGTTCAATCACCTCGCCACGCCCCGCGCAGCCGCACTGAGACCCCGCGCACCTGTGCCGGGCCCGGCCCCGCCCCTGGATCACCTCACGGCCCCGCACCTGGATCCCCGCCCGTACCGCCGTCGGTACCGCCCTTGGTACCGCCCCCGGTACCGCCCTTCGGTGCCGCCTCCGGTATCGTCCCCGGTACCGCCCTCGTACCGCCCCAAGTAACGCCCTCGGCCCCACCCCCGGTACCGCCCCCGGCAGTACAGGACCCCGGCAGAGAAAGGCGCCCGCCCGTTTCCCGCGCGCCCGCGGCGCCGCTGAGCCCACAGCCCGTGTCCGCACTCTCGGAAACCCCGCAGAAAAATCGCGCCGCGGGATCCGTGTCGGCGTCGCGCGCAGGCAGCCCCCAAATCACACTGAGGTCCTTGTTTTCCCGCCCTTTCTGCCGCCAGATATAGAAGGTCAGGCGAGTGCCGGCCGAGCCGCCATCTTGAGAGTGGCAAGCACTAACTTCCGCCCTTCTCTGCTGCCATCTTAGTACTGGCAGAGGCCACTTCCGGCCCCGCTGCCATCTTTGTTGTGGTACCCTTAACGCCCCTCACCATGTCAATTTCTAAGTCGCCTGCCTGAATCCGGCAACGACGCCGAAAAGAGCTCCGGCCGACGCTCGAGCGGCGGCAGGCACGGGCGGGGATGCTTGTCTCGGCCGGGCTCCTGCCGCAAGCGGCATCCGCAGCGTGGCGGCAGTCCTACAGGGCAGGGTCCCTGCACGCGCTCGCTCCCATCATCAGAAGGGCACGCGCGCAGCACCGCGCTGTGCCCACAGGACGGCAGCGCTGCCAGGGCGCCGGAGCGGCGGCGGCTGCAGTACCGCGCTGTGCCCGCAAGGCGGCGTTAGCGGCGGGTGCGCAGCCAGGGCTGGGGGCGGGGCAGGGGCGGGGCTGGGGGAGCGTCCCAGGGGGACGGACACGGGAGGGACGGGATCAGCGCTGGGGATGGCCTCAGGGTCCCTCGGGAGGGACGAGATCAGCGCTGGGGATGGCCTCAGGGTCCCTCGGGAGGGATAGGATCAGCGCCGGGGATGGCCTCAGGGTCCCACGGGAGGGACGGGATCAGCGCCGGGGATGGCCTCAGGGTCCCTCGGGAGGGACGGGATCAGCGCCGGGGATGGCCTCAGGGTCCCTCGGGAGGGACGGGATCAGCGCTGGGGATGGCCTCAGGGTCCCTCGGGAGGCGCTCGGGCACAGGAGATGCCGTGATGTGCAGGTGACACCCTGGGGCTCCCACGTGTCGAGGGACCGGGGCTGGGGTTGTGACGGGCTGGGCTTGTGTGAGAAGTGGATCTTTGGGTGAGTGACAGGCGTGGTGGTGCACCGAGAAATTGGCTAGTTAGCTAAATATTGAATTAACTGCCCAACTAACTAATAACTACTTTCATTAGTACTCCAGAGTAGGCATGTAATGTTCAATCAAGGTAATTATTTGTCACTGCCATCTGGAGTATTAATGAGGGGCCCTACCTGGCATATATGAAAAAGGAGAAAAAATATGTATGTCTGGTGCAGCAGTAGAAAATTTCAGGCTCCTGAAGTGTAAATAATTTTATTTAAATAATAACATAAGGTTTTTTGGTGTTTTGGTTTTTTTTTTTTTTTACTTGCAAGGAGCCTGAAAATTTGTACTGCTGTTTTTTAAATTGTACAGCTAGAAAGGAAAAGAAAGTTAGAAAAAGGTTAGAGAGAAAAAAAAAAGAAAAAGAAAGAGTGAAAAAGAAAAAAAACCAGAGTTAGAGACTACTAGAAACAGGGAAAGAGAAATAGAGTCAGACAGAAATAGAGAGAAAAAGAAATCCAGAGAAAAAGAAAAGAAATAGAGAGAAAAAGAAATAGAGTTAATGCTACAGCAAATATGAAAAAGAAAGACAGGAGCCAAGGGGAAGACGTGGGGTATCTTGACTAGGGGCGACTTAACTTTATTGAATGAATGTTTTTATTCACAGCAAAAGACAGCAAGGTGTACAAAGGCAAGTACAGGTACCAATTTAATTACAGATACACTCCATTGACACGCTGCTAAAGGTGAATTTACACACAGAGCCTTTTTTTTCCCCACTTTGAATCCACATGGGCCCACCTCTCTCCTCCCAAGTGCAAACAGCTCTTTATGGTCCAGAGATCCTCAAATAAATAGAACAATGTGCCAGCCCAGTGAAATGCTACTGCCAGGAATGACCCAGGTAAGGCAAACAGGGGCACTTCCCCTTAGGCATCCCCAAACCCTGAGCAAGCAGGGAGGCTGCCCAGAGCCTGCTGTGACATCCCCAGCTTCCTCTGCCTTAGATGTGGGCAGAGAGCTCCTGCTTCCCAGGCTGCCCACCCTGAGCCAGGAGCAGGCAGGGGCTGCTGCTCCTCCAGCTGTGCCCCAGTCAGGCATTTCCTGCAGGATCCCACAGCTCTACTTACTGGGCCTGTGATGATGGCTGGGTTCTGCAGCCTGGGCTCTTCCCACTGGGTCATTTTCTTATCTGCAAATAACAAAAGAAATGATCCCATGGCTTCTCTGCTACCACACCGTGAATTTCTCTTGGTTTTTCTCTCCCTAGCACTGCTCAGCTCTGTCAGGGTTAGCAAAGGCTTGTGTCTCCCCACCCTCCCAAGCCCCAACACACTGTTAAGCTGAAAACATCCACTCAAAAACACAGAAGCACCCCAGAACCCAGGGAATCTGCACTGCTTTGATGGCAACGTCTGCAGGAGTGAGTGACACGTTCATTGGAACGTGGGCTGGGATTGGAGACACGGCCTGGTGGGTAAAGGAACCCAAAGTTTTTGGCAATGACACCCCAAGTTACTGTTTGGAAATTCTGCACAGACAGCTGAGGCTATCACACTTCTAAATCTGGAGGGAGTAACATTTTTCCTAGACTCTGATTTAATGAGAAGGTGAAGGGGGCAGAACTGTCCTGTTTTGGTGCAAGAGAACCACCCAGCAAGGAGCAGTGGAGATGCTGGCAGTGGCACAGCACAGCCCACTTCTTTCCATCTACAGCTCTGAGGAGCACCAGGAGGATGACAGGAAAGCTTCTACAGGACCATGCTGGGACTGCCCTTCCCTGCCTCCAGACAGCTGCTCCTCCCAGGATCCTGAACACGGGATCACAACAAAACAACGGGGTTGCGACCAGAAGACAACGCTCCAGACCCACCCCGGTGCCACCTGCAATGGCAAGGTGCTGGTCACCCTGGGCTGCCACCCTCTGCTGCTACGGACACTCCTCTGGGTCAGGACTGGGCAGCAGCAATCAGACTGCATTTTCCTTGTTCCTACAACTGGAAAAGCCCTCTAAGTTTGAGCATCCCAAGCTGCTTTAAGGGGGACTGGGATCTGAAAGGTGTCCTTCAGCAAATGTTACCTGGAGAAAATTCTGAAGGACTGCGAGCACATTGCAAGACATTTGATCTATTAGTTAATTTAACGGTAAAATACTACTTTATTCCCCTTCACACATTAAAGTGATTTATCCCTTGTGGAAAAGCTGAGGAGGGCTGCCAGCCTGAGACCCCAGAGCTGCTGCCAAGGTGGGGCACCCAGCACAGCCCTTTGCCTTTCCAACCCCTCCACTGGAATCCCCTTCTACAGACTTCTTGGTCACCTTGACACCAGCAGCCACAAATCACAGCGCCAGTTTTGTGTGAAATCACAGGTAACACAGCTGGAAATGACTGACAGTGGGTCAGCTCTTGGCCCTCTCTACCTCAGAGTGTGCAGCGACACCAACAAATCTCAGTCTGAGTTTCTTCTCAGAGTCTTACAGGGACTTCACGTCAAAAATGCTGTTCCAGGGCTACAAGGGTCTGGCATGAACCACTCCACCTGGAACTGCAGCTCAGGATTCTCTGCCTGATCCCAAGTGCACATGGATAACAAGTTCATTCTTTTTGAAGAGTATTTTCAAAAGTCTCAACACCTTCAAAAATTTCAGAACTTTGAGTCTTCCCACCACTACAGTTCTCTGCCAGAAACCAGGCTCTCAGGCCTTTGAGGATTCCCTCTCCTGCCTTTCCAAGGGCCCCACTATTTCCCTGAAGTTGGGACCCCCTGCCACACAGAGAACTCAGAGCCAGACATTCCCAATGCTGATGGCATCACAAGGGTTACTCCAGCTGGGATTTGGGCACTCCTGTCAATACATCACAGAGTGAAATACCTCTTGTCCAGGTGAGAGTATTTTTCATGCCCTTTCCAACCAAAACTCTACTAATAATTGCCATTCGGAGTTACACTTTGCCATTCTCCTTGCACAGCCTCTCCCTGCACACTGCAGGGGCCATTTGCCAGGCTCACTGTGACTTCCCATCCCATCCCAGTGAGCCCCTCTGCCCTCTCCTGCCCTGCTGCTTCCTGCTGAACTAAGGAGTTCTCCTCCCTAACTCCCTGTGCGTGTCACTGATGCAGATGGTGAATAGCACCGTGTGCTGCTGGATGTGGACAGACTTTGAGGGGAACCCACTGATGGTATCCATGCCCCTTGTGCGTGAATCACTGCCAGCTGCCCAGAAAATGGCTGCAGAAGGGCTGTTTTCCCTCCTGATCCCGTCCAACACGTGGCTGGTAGGTGCCTGGGAGCTGCCAGGAAGGCAGCAGTGTGTGTGTGCTGCAGGGAGCAGTGTGTCCATGGGGTGAGGTGACAGGGCAGCTGGGGCACACAGAGCCGGGGAAGGGCTCAGGGGCGTGCCAGAATTGTTTTCCCAGGGGCCTTCAGCCCTCTGCTGTGAGACAGTTGGGCTGTACTAAAATGGCATTGCCATACGAGGTGGAGGTGCCACTCTTTGTGGAGTTGTGAGGTGCACTGTCCCACCCATGTTGTGTTTGTTTCCACAGGGGTATCAGAGCACTTATTAAAGGGAAATGGGGCACACTGAGTAATTCAAGATAAACACACAGTAGCATTGTCACAGGAACTTCACCCTGTGCCTTGGATTTTGCCTATTTATGTATCCTTAACACAGCAGGACTAAATCAAATTGATAAATGCAGATCTTTGTAGCCTGCAGTGCTCAAGGCTTCCCTCCCTATTCCTGCTCCTCCTGCACCCCTCACCACGCTTCCTAACTAGTGAAATTAAGTTCTGGTGAAAGTTTTGGAAAAAGAAGTGTAGAAACAAGTGCTTACTTGTTACCAGCTCTATTATGATTTTCCCCAGCTAGGAGCTGCACAGAAGTGAGACTGGGGCAATGACATCAGGGAACAGCTGTAGAGTTAAAGGCAGAAAGAAAAGACTTACCAGCAAAGGGCAGGAAAGGGGAAAGGTTTCAGAAAAGATTTCTGTGGTCTAATTAATGATCATTTCTGATTCCCCTGTGAGAAGAACACAAACTCACAGCCAGTCAGGCCTCACAGTCCCCTGTAGTGAGAGCTCAGCACACATCCACAGAGGCAAGTCCAGCACCTGAAAGAAAAAAAAAATAAAAAGAAAAAGGTGACAGGGCAGCACAAAGATTGTTCTCTGTGCAGCGCCCAGACTCGGGGCCCACTGTCAGCTTTGCTAGTTCCCGTGAATTATCCCACAGCCCCCAATTCCCTGCTCAGTTCCTGCTGCCGTACCCTCACAGTGCCTCACGGAGGGTGGATATTCCCGTGCAGAGCTGCCCCTTGAACGCCAGCTGAGCCAGGAACGGGCAGAGCGTCCAAGGAAGCTCAGCAGCATCGGGACAGGGACAGGCATCTGCTCCAAACAATTGGCTGTCTAAAGCCCTCATCCCCCAGCCCCACCCATGTCCCTGGGGGCACTTGACAGAGCTGCCTGGAGTCCAGCTGATTTAGCCCCCCTGAGCCGGGGCTCCAGGTGATATTTTCAAGCAGGAGAAGGCAGGGCCGGGGGCGCTCCCGCCCCGTGCCAAGGCAGCTCCCCGTGCCCACGGGAGGACATCTCTCCCTGCAGCAGCTCAGCTCCTTTCAGGGCCTCAGCAGTGGCCTCTGCAAGTTCTTTTCCCTCAGCAAAGGGTGCACATCCCTGCCTCCAGCACACCTCCAGGGGGACCCACCTGGGAAAGCTTTCCATCCCTTCTGCACTTCCAGCTGGCTCCCTGGAAACTCCCACCTTCGTCCAAACAAAACTTCATCCCACCTGAACCTTTGATTTGAAGGCATCTCTGCAGGCTGTCGGTTGGCATTTAATAGCTGTAAGGGAAGATTGCCTTGGCTTTAGTGCTGCTGCTGCTGAATGAGGCCTCAGGCAGGAAGGGAAGGGCAGGGAATTGGGGTGGACAGGCCATACCTGGCAGCTGCCTGGGAGCTCTGGGAGGCTGGAACCAGGAATTGCTGTCTGAGCCCCTCTGCACGCAGCCCGTGCCACCATCACCAGGACACGCCAGCTGCTCCTTGGGCTGCTTTTGGGCTGTCAGTGGCCTGTATCCAGGCTGAAGCATCTCCAGGAGCCTGTTCAGAGCAGCCCCTGGCCCAGGAGCCACGGGCATCCCTGCGGACAGAACCCTGGTACTGGGACTGTCCATGCCTCAAAACCCATCCTGATGACAAAACCCTGGTACTGGGACTGTCCATGCCTCAAAAACCATCGTGCTGAGTAAACCGTGGTACTGCGACTGTCCATGCCCCAAAAACCATCCTGCTGACAAAACCCTGGTACTGGGACTGTCCATGCCCAACCTCTGGGATGAACGTCATCTTGTTGGCTGGGACCAAGGAAAAAAATCCAGCTGGGGGGAAAAAAACCCAAACTCCTGGCTGGGGACTCTTTATTCTAAATTTAAAAATGAGTTGAGAAAGGTAAAAGGTAAAAACCATATGCACAAGGTTAGAAGCAGTCAGCACACACACTGGCACAGGCAGACATAAGCAGACAGACACAGACAGACTCTCCAGACAGACACACGCTCCCCCTGTCACACTCTGCAGCTGACAGGCTGACTGCAACCCTCACTTGGAACGCTGCATGAAGAGGATGCTTCAACACATCCCCCGGCTGCTGCTCTTCAACACCCAACGGGAGATTCCAGGGAAATCGGCATAATTGGTGACTGCAGAGATGGGAATCCACCTCAGGGACCTGAGAGACAGCAGGAGCTGGTCAGGTAGAGGTTATCCCCACACATTTCCTACCCAAAACCCCACAGAAAAGAGAGGAACAATAAAGTTCTGTAACTATTCTACCCAAGCGGGTGCCAGGGCAGGGCAGCTCCGAGCTAAGGGGCACAATAAAGGCCCATACAGTAGAGATGCACACAGTAAAGGTACATGCAACATAAACCAAGACAGCTACATACAGTATAAGCCAAGGTAGGTACACACACATGGATGAGGACTGGAGATAACTCTCTGGAGGATTAAGTCTCAAGCCCAAGATAGAACCTATGGAACTAGTGAGGGCACATAAGGAGGGTCTAACACACTCCCTACAGAAGGCCAAGAGAATGGCACGTGAAAAGCAGGCACTACCAAAGCTGAGAAGGAAGATGGATGAGAAGATCTTGTGTACTTCTTTCGTCTCAAAAAGTAAAAAGGTAAATGTGCTGGAATAAGCACAATGCAGGAAAGTACACGAGTAGAGTCTGGCTACCATGGCTTGGAAGGATGCTGATAAAGCATGGAGATGTGACAAAGGTAACACAGATGGACACAAAGGACAGAACAAGGACACGGATTACACAAGAGACACCAGTTATTTACCCAGAGCTGGAAGGAACTGGAGCAGCCATCAAGTGCAGCATCTCAGAGCCAGAGCTGGAATGAAGAACATGCCACAGTCAGAGCTGGAGGCTCAGCGAGCTGGACTGGGAAACACCTGCAAGTGAAACAAGCAGAAGGAACAGAAATCATCTGGGCCCTGAGATATCCTGGGCTGTATCCCTTGAGATGGGGAGAGAAAGGGGAAAAAGTAAAGGAGTTCAGGGAGAAGGAAGGAGGGGCAGGGGGGAGAGGAGGGGAGGTTTTGGGAGGCACAAGGGGGAAAAGAAGAGGAATACGCAGAGAAGGAAGGAGGGCTAGAGCGGGGGGAGAGGGGTAGAAGCCGAAGCCCCACAGCTCACCTGGGAGCCCGAACAAGCAGCTCCTCCTCTCACCCTACTCGGCGTCAGCAAACGGCGGCCGGGTGGTTTCTAGGCATTAAATCACCTCGGCCCCAGCCCCGGGCCCGCCCCGCTTCATCCCGGTTCCTCCCGGGCTCTGCCTTCTGGGACTGCCCGGTCCCGCCCCTGTCCCGCCCCGTCCATGGGCACGCGGGACGTCCCGGTCACGAACTGCAGCAGCCGGATCCGCTTCTCAGCGTCCATCAGCAGCACAGCCTGGGGGCAGAGACACCCTCAGCACTGCAGGAGCCCCTCTGTGCCAGCAGCCTCAGGGCACTATGGGCTGCCTCTGCTCCATCTGAGCAGGAGCTGCACCTGCCCTCACCTGAGCCAGGAGGGAGCAGCTCCTGCCCCAGCACAACCACCCACTCTGAGCAGTTCTCATACAGAAAAATGATTGCAAAAAAGGGCAGGGACTTTCACCTACAGGACCAGCTAGGGCTGGTGCCCAGTCTTACCTTCCAGAACCACCGGATAACAGGGTGATTTGGGCAGTAACCATTTTTGTAGATGGTGTGTTGTCTCCAGCCGCTGACATCCACGCCACCAAGGCCACACATCAGTAACTGCAGGCAAGCAGAAGGGTGGGATGTGTCCCTGACCTCACAGGGTACAAGGTGCCACTGCCCCTCAGGGCTCTGACCTTCAGGCACTTATGCACACCCAGGGGAGAGTCCGAGCATCCCCAGAGTATCCCAGCTGCTGCAGAAGGGCTGCACACTGCCACAGTGTGACACAACTTCCACGTCTTTGGCTCAGATGGGACTGGCAGAGGGTGGCACTGATCCACTAGGCTGCTTCCAGGCTTTCAGAGGCACACCCCCCACCACCCTCCTGAGTGCAGCTCTTCTCATGTCATGAACAGATTTATTAATTAGGAAGAAACATCTGATTTCCAGCCGTGTCCGCACGTTCCCCCAGGGAGAGAGACAGATGACTGAAAAGCCCAGAACATGGCACATCTGTCAGAGAGCTGCCAGCTTGGGGCACCAAATTGACTCACCTCCAGCTCATTTTCATCAAAAATTTTAATCGGGTCGATAGGAAGCAGTTCTGTGAATCCCTAAAAAGAAGAGCAAAGTTAAAACTCTCATCCCACATAAATCCTAATTAAAAAAATCAATGACCAAATTACTTCAAGCTCAAATAATTAAACTTGAAGGAGAATGACCTTATTCCCATAAGGGAAAGATGATATATCTTACACAAGATAAAACTGTCAAATCACAAAACATCATGTATTCTATTTGCATTCCCTGCCAAGCTCCCCACTCCCTTTACACAGACACCAGTGGGTAAGAAATCTGTGTTAAAAACAATCCCTGGTTTTGGGAAAGAAAGGAGCTAAAGAGCCTCGCCTCCAGAAAGGCATTCATTTCTTTCTGCACTCTGTTGACAAATCGCCACTGGATGACCAGGCTGCAGAAAGAAACAAAACCCCACCAGAAAAACAAACTCATTAGCAGGTCTCAGCCAAGGGCTCAAAGGTTTCAGCAACCCCAAATGCTTTCAAGTTTGTCATTTACAACTTCAGCGAGTTCAGGTAACTAAGCAGCTTCCACCAGCTACTCCAATTTATTGGCTGGTGACTGATGGAATTTTGAAGAGACAAACCAAAAAGCCCAGTGACTTTGACCAAATCACAGTGGGAATTTTTTCACTCCTGTAGGTACCTACGTGAGCAGACATTTTATTCTTCCAGAGCAATGAGCAATTAAAAATTCCCAGCAAAGTCTGCAAGCTCTGAGGAGAGCTGTCAGGACACAGCACCTCGCCTATAAAGAAAGAAATAAACTGCAGCATCAAAGGGACACCTTGCTTTCAGCACCAGCCACCCGCAGCACAAACACCTCACAGGTGCAGGCATCAAAAGTCAATTCCAGGCATGGAATTGCTCCAGGTCCAGGCACTGGAAATGAATTCCCAGTTTGCATGAATGTAGCAATTGTAACATCTTTCACTTTGGAAAAGGCCCTGATTTAAAATGCCAGCAGGTATTAATGAATTCAGCATTTTACATCCTGGTAGGTAGAAGAACTGAGAAATCTGAAAATGAAACCTAATTTCAGATCCGGCCAGTTTTGGTAGGATTGCTGGCACTGGACTCCTGGCTCTGGTCTGTGACTGGCAGAGGAGGACACTAGGATGAGGGCCAGGCTGGAGAGCACCTTCTGGCTCATCTCAGCTTGAGCCAGGTGTTGGAGAAGGACATTTACATGGGGGGAATTTCAGGAGATCAAAGCACGTCATTTAATTTACTCCTTGTTCTTGTACCTGACGGGATATAACCAATGTTAACAGTAAGGTTTTTCCCCATGATCCCTGATGCTCTTGTGCAGTACAAGCTCCAGGGATTGCAGCAGGGCCAATTCTAACCCAGCTGCTCTTTCTTCCCCCCAGGCACATTCCATCACAGTACTTACTCAATGTATTCCCGCTTGTTTTCATTTGTTACCATCATTTCGGACCCGTTGGGCTTCAGGTCCACTTGATATGTCTGCCTTTCAAAAGACCAAAGGCTGTTATTTGAGGACATCTTTCTCCCAGAACCCACTCTCCCTGAGCAGTGTTTCACAAGCAGGATCAGGCAATCATGAGCAAATTGATTTACACTTTTGAACAAACCTGCGCTGACAGAAGGGAAAACTGGCAGAGAGGGGCTGGCTATTTACTGATCATTTTATTACAATTATTATTTATAATAATGAAATTATATATTTATATAAAATAGAACCACAAAATAGGTACTTTATATACACAAAATTATAATAGCTATTATGTGTAATACAAGAAGATAAATCACATACTGGAACTGCCCAAAGCCAACCAGTGGGTTACAAAACCTCTCTATTCTGTGGCTCCTAGTTCTCCATGAAATCCATAACCTTCGGGTGCTTCAGGAAAAAGGCAGCACTGGAAAGTGGATCAGAATATTTTTGACAGGACACTGAATGCATGGTTTGAAATGCTGAAGTCAGTTTTTATAAAAGGCCCTACAGTCCCCAGCTCCAGTTCTATCTGGAGCCAGGATCTAGGGCTCAGAAGTAAACAAAGGGAAAATGCAAAAAAAGGTCATAAAAACCTCTAAGCAAACTAATTTAATTTAATGTCTACAACACTTTCATTTGTCATGGAGAAAGAGCCCCATAGGCTGTGACCCTTTTCAACCTGGCAGCTTCCCCCCTGGCACACCAGCTGTGACAGGCACTACAGAGAGGACCTGGTGTCCTTCTGCTGCTCTCCCCTGACAGCACCTTCAGCTTCAGGAACCAGAGAGTCCCTGAGCATGTCCCAGCTGGACTGTGGGACACCTTCATCCCTCCTTCACTGCAAGTATTTCACTCAGCTGCATGTCCAGCTTGTCCCAGAGGTGCCACAGCTCCCTGACAGGAGCTGGCAGCCCCGCTCCCAGCTGGGAACACAGCCAGCTGAGCTCGTTGCTGCTTTCACCACCACCAGACTGTCAGCACTGAGCTACTTGTTGGCAACCACCAGTCCTAAGATGCAAGTAACCTTTACGTACCTGCCCAAAGTTTTCCTCATCTATGCAAAACGTGAGATCCAGCTCGGTGGGGTCATTTTCCAGGATCCACTTCAGAGAGTTGTAGTATTCACTATCCTAGGGCAGATCACAGTTAGGCAGTTTGAAAATGGGCAATTAGTGCAGAGCTGTGGAAAGCCAGGGGCCTGTGAGCACTGGCACAGGTTCAATGGGCTCTTACCACTGACTCCATGTCCTTCAGGGTTATGGGCTTCCCCAGCATCATCTTGTAGAAAGGTCTGATGAAGAAGCCTGGGAGAGAGAGGACAGATTACCTGCCCTGCCCTGCACCTGCACATTCCAGAAAGGTGGAATGCTTGAGGGCACCACCCCTGGCATTTCCTGTTACCTCCTGACTGTAACAGTCCTGCAGCTGCAACGGCATCAGAGCAGCTCAGCTTTATTTTATTATGGCACAGAAAGTCCAATTTTTCAGTTTCAACAATTATCCACTACCTGCCATACTCCACTGACCACCCTAACATTAATGGCAGAGAGAGACAAAAGCTGGGGAATTAAGCCCAGGGTACTCTATCCCATTTAAAATCACTACTTCCCTCTCCAAGGAGTTGCCTAAAAATCAGGCTAGTGACCTTCCTCTGCTCAGGACTCTGATTTAATGAGAAGGTGAAGGGGGCAGAACTGTCCTGTTTTGGTGCAAGAGAATCACCCAGCAAGGAGCAGTGGAGATGCTGGCAGTGGCACAGCACAGCCCACTTCTTTCCATCTACAGCTCTGAGGAGCACCAGGAGGATGACAGGAAAGCTTCTACAGGACCATGCTGGGACTGCCCTTCCCTGCCTCCAGACAGCTGCTCCTCCCAGGATCCTGAACACGGGATCACAACAAAACAACGGGGTTGCAACCAGAAGACAACGCTCCAAACCCACCCGGGTGCCACCTGCAATGGCAAGGTGCTGGTCACCCTGGGCTGCCACCCTCTGCTGCTACAGACACTCCTCTGCGCCAGGAGCTGGGCAGCAGCAGTCAGACTGCATTTTCCTTGTTCCTACAACTGGAAAAGCCCTCTAAGTTTGAGCATCCCAAGCTGCTTTAAGGGGGACTGGGATCTGAAAGGTGTCATTCAGCAAATGTTACCTGGAGAAAATTCTGAAGGACTGCGAGCACATTGCAAGACATTTGATCTATTAGTTAATTTAACAGTAAAATACTACTTTATTTCCCTTCACACATTAAAGTGATTTATCCCTTGTGGAAAAGCTGAGGAGGGCTGCCAGCCTGAGACCCCAGAGCTGCTGCCAAGGTGGGGCACCCAGCACAGCCCTTTGCCTTTCCAATCCCTCCACCGGAATCCCCTTCTACAGAGTTCTTGGTCACCTTGACACCAGCAGCCACAAATCACAGCGCCAGTTCTGTGTGAAATCACAGGTAACACAGCTGGAAATGACTGACAGTGGGTCAGCTCTTGGCCCTCTCTACCTCGGAGTGTGCAGCGACACCAACAAATCTCCGTCTGAGTTTCTTCTCAGAGTCTTACAGGGACTTCACGTCAAAAATGCTGTTCCAGGGCTACAAGGGTCTGGCATGAACCACTCCACCTGGAACTGCAGCTCAGGATTCTCTGCCTGATCCCAAGTGCACATGGATAACAAGTTCATTCTTTTTGAAGAGTATTTTCAAAAGTCTCAACACTCTCAAAAATTTCAGAACTTTGAGTCTTCCCACCACTACAGTTCTCTGCCAGAAACCAGGCTCTCAGGCCTTTGAGGAGTCCCTCTCCTGCCTTTCCAAGGGCCCCACTATTTCCCTGAAGTTGGGACCCCCTGCCACACAGAGAACTCTCAGAGCCAGACATTCCCAATGCTGATGGCATCACAAGGGTTACTCCAGCTGGGATTTGGGCACTCCTGTCAATACAGCACAGAGTGAAATACCTCTTGTCCAGGTGAGAGTATTTTTCATGCCCTTTCCAACCAAAACTCTACTAATAATTGCCATTCTGAGTTACACTTTGCCATTCTCCTTGCACAGCCTCTCCCTGCACACTGCAGGGGCCATTTGCCAGGCTCACTGTGACTTCCCATCCCATCCCAGTGAGCCCCTCTGCCCTCTCCTGCCCTGCTGCTTCCTGCTGAACTAAGGAGTTCTCCTCCCTAACTCCCTGTGCGTGTCACTGATGCAGATGGTGAATAGCACCGTGTGCTGCTGGATGTGGACAGACTTTGAGGGGAACCCACTGATGGTATCCATGCCCCTTGTGCGTGAATCACTGCCAGCTGCCCAGAAAATGGCTGCAGAAGGGCTGTTTTCCCTCCTGATCCCGTCCAACACGTGGCTGGTAGGTGCCTGGGAGCTGCCAGGAAGGCAGAAGTGTGTGTGTGCTGCAGGGAGCAGTGTGCCCATGGGGTGAGGTGACAGGGCAGCTGGGGCACACAGAGCCAGGGAAGGGCTCAGGGGTACCCCACAGAGCCGGGGAAGGGCTCAGGGGCGTGCCAGAATTGTTTTCCCAGGGGCCTTTGGCCCTCTGCTGTGAGACAGTTGGACTGTACTAAAATGGCACTGCCATACGAGGTGGAGGTGCCACTCTTTGTGGAGCTGTGAGGTGCATTGTCCCACCCATGTTGTGTTTGTTTCTACAGGGGTATCAGAGCACTTACTAAAGGGAAATGGGGCACACTGAGTAATTCAAGATAAACACACAGTAGCATTGTCACAGGAACTTCACCCTGTGCCTTAGATTTTGCCTATTTATGTATCCTTAACACAGCAGGACTAAATCAATTGATAAATGCATATCTTTGTAGCCTGCAGTGCTCAAGGCTTCCCTCCCCTATTCCTGCTCCTCCTGCACCCCTCACCACGCTTCCTAACTAGTGAAATTAAGTTCTGGTGAAAGTTTTGGAAAAAGAAGCGTAGAAACAAGTGCTTACTTGTTACAAGCTCTACTATGAGTTTTCCCCAGCTAGAGCAGCACAGAAGTGAGACAGGGGCAATGACATCAGGGAACAGCTGTAGAGTTAAAGGCAGAAAGAAAAGACTTACCAGCAAAGGGCAGGAAAGGAGAAAGGTTTCAGAAAAGATTTTGGTGGTCTAATTAATGATCATTTCTGATTCTCCTGTGAGAAGAACACAAACTCACAGCCAGTCAGGCCTCACAGTCCTCTGTAGTGAGAGTTCAGCACACATCCCAGAGGCAAGTCCAGCACCTGAAACAAAAAAAAAAAAAAAAAAAAAAAAAAAAGAAAAAATAACCAGAAGAAAAAGGTGACAGGGCAGCACAAAGATTGTTCTCTGTGCAGCGCCCAGACTCGGGGCTCGCTCTCAGCTTTGCTAGTTCCCGTGAATTATCCCACAGCCCCCAATTATCTGCTCAGTTCCTGCTGCCATAACCTCACAGTGCCTCACGGAGGGTGGATATTCCCGTGCAGAGCTGCCCCTTGAACGCCAGCTGTGCCAGGAACGGGCAGAGCGTCCAAGGAAGCTCAGCAGCATCGGGACAGGGACAGGCATCTGTTCCAAAGAATTGGCTATTTAAAGCCCTCATCCCCCAGCCCCGCCCATGTCCCTGGGGGCACTTGACAGAGCTGCCTGGAGTCCAGCTGATTTAGCCCCCCTGAGCTGGGGCTCCAGGTGATATTTTCAAGCAGGAGAAGGCAGGGCCGGGGGCGCTCCCGTCCCGTGCCAAGGCAGCTCCCCGTGCCCACGGGAGGACATCTCTCCCTGCAGCAGCTCAGCTCCTTTCAGGGCCTCAGCAGTGGCCTCTGCAAGTTCTTTTCCCTCAGCAAAGGGTGCACATCCCTGCCTTCAGCACACCTCCAGTGGGACCCACCTGGGAAAGCTTTCCATCCCTTCTGCACTTCCAGCTGGCTCCCTGGAAACTCCCACCTTCGTCCAAACAAAACTTCATCCCACCTGAACCTTTGATTTGAAGGCATCTCTGCAGGCTGTCGGTTGGCATTTAATAGCTGTGAGGGAAGACTGCCTTGGCTTTAGTGCTGCTGCTGAACGAGGCCTCAGGCGGGAAGGGAAGGGAAGGGAAGGGAAGGCAATTGGGGGTGGACAGGACATACCTGGCAGCTGCCTGGGAGCTCTGGGAGGCTGGAACCAGGAATTGCTGTCTGAGCCCCTCTGCACGCAGCCCGTGCCACCATCACCAGGACACGCCAGCTGCTCCTTGGGCTGCTTTTGGGCTGTCAGTGGCCTGTATCCAGGCTGAAGCATCTCCAGGAGCCTGCTCAGAGCAGCCCCTGGCCCGGGAGCCACGGGCAGCCCTTGAGCCGTGTCCGTGCCAGCGCCGGCCGGGCACCCAGCGCCCATCCCGGGCCGTGTGCTCGGCACGGGCAGGACGCTGCAGGCACAGCCCCTGCCCGAGGCCCATGGACAAGAGGTGCTGGATGCCTTTCGGGGACTCCTGGCCTCCTCCTGCCCCCCTGTTCCCCGCAGCTGGGACACACAGAAACAACAAGGAGCATTGCTGGCAGTGAGTGGGAAGCACTGAGACCTCTGTGCAGCTTGCTGGAGCCAAGGATTCCCATCCTTGGGAGTTTCATACCTGTGATGCAGAGGGCTCAGTCAGTCGGAGCACAGTCCAGGTAGTGCCAAGGTTGTGAGTTCAATTCTCCCACAGGCCGTGTCCTCGAGA
This sequence comes from Oenanthe melanoleuca, assembly GCF_029582105.1. Lineage (NCBI taxonomy): Eukaryota > Metazoa > Chordata > Aves > Passeriformes > Muscicapidae > Oenanthe > Oenanthe melanoleuca. Next base: position 65,323 of record NW_026612723.1, read on the forward strand.
GTCGGATTTTAGGAACCCTCTCAATCCCAGTATATCCTGTGACCTGGAAGCAAAGGGGAAAAGCCGCAGCCGAGTTTTAATAAAAGAGGTTTTGCCATTGCAGAGCTTCTTGGAGTTGTAAAGCAAGGGAGAGGGGGAGCATCCCATCTGGCAGGTGAATGAGAAACAGCCCGAGCGGAACCGTGCCCGGCCCCGCCGAGCGGCTCCTCCCGCGCCCCAGCCCCGCTCGTTCCGCAGGGGTGCACGGGCAGCAGCCCCGGGGCTGTGCGCGCACGGGAACGGGGAGCCGGGCGCTGCTCCGCGCTCAGGGCTGCGGGGCCTCCGCGGGACGGGGGCACCGGGAGCGCCGGGATTTGGGGCTCCAGGGCTGGCACAGCGGCCCCCGCGCCCGGCCGGGTCCAGCTGCTCCGGCTCTCTGGCCTTTATTATGCGGCGTCCCGAACCCCGCGGGGCGGGGGAAAGAGGAAAAGCGGGCACGGAGGATGGGAATGGGGGGCAGACGGGGCGGTCGGGGTGGGTGACCAAGGACGGGGGCGCCGGGGTGTGCGGGGCAGCGGGGACAGGGGAAGGGGCGCTGGGGGGGAATGGGAGAGTGGAGGAAGGAGGGGAGGCGGAATTGGGGGGGGGGGTGGAAACGGGAGCAGGGAGAGGGAACAGGGACAGGTGTGGTGGGAAGGGAATGGGAGGGTGGAGGAAGGAGGGGAGGATTGAATGAGGGGAATGGGAGCAGGGAGAGGGAACGGGGGACCCAGGGTTGGGGGGAAGGAAGGGTAGAAGCAGGAGCAGGAGGAGAAAGGAATAGAACAGGGTAGGGTAGGGTGTGTATAGGTATGGGGGGTGGATAGGAGGGAACAGCGGGAAACAGCCAGGGGAGAAGGAGGGACACAGGGATGAGAGGAGCAGGGAGGGCTCGGGCTGCGGAGGGAAGCGGGACGGGGAGGGAAAGGCCGGGGGCGGAGAGGGACGGGGGACCCAGGAGGGGAACAGGAGAGGGGAGCGGGGTAGGGACAGAAGAGGGAGAATGGGGGGGACAGGTTGGGGGGAGAAAGAAAAGAAAAGGAACACGGGGAGGAGGGAGGAAAGGTAGAGAGAGAAACAGGAGGAGAGGCCGAAAGGGGGGGGAAAGAGTCGGTTTGAGGAGGAGAGAGAAAGGCGGGAAAGGGAGAAAAAGAAGGTGAACACGAGGAGGAGGGGGAGAGGGCTTGAGAGGAAGGAAAGCAGAAATCTAACCTGTCCCTGTGCGCGGAGCTCCAACGCAGCCACCGTCTGCAGCGAGCTCAGCCTGAGCAAATGGGGGCCGAGCCAATTACCTGGAGTTCAATCACCTCGGCCACGCCCCGCGCAGCCGCACCGAGACCCCGCGCACCTGTGCCGGGCCCGGCCCCGCCCCTGGATCACCTCACGGCCCCACACCTGGATCCCCTCCCGGTACCGCCCCCGGTACCGCCGTGGGTACCGCCCCCGGTACCGCCGTCGCTGCCGCCCCTGGTACCGCCCCTGGTACCGCCTTCGGTACCGCCCCCGGCAGTACAGGACCCCGGCAGAGAAAGGCGTCTGCCCGCAGCCGCCTGTCTGCGCCTGCCCGTTTCCCGCGCGCCCGCGGCGCTGCTGAGCCCACAGCCCGTGTCCGCACTCTCGGAAACCCCGCAGAAAATCGCGCCGCGGGGATCGGTGTCGGCGTCGCGGGCAGGCAGCCCCCAAATCACACTGAGGTCCTTGTTTTCCCGCCCTTTCTGCCGCCAGATATAGAAGGTCAGGCGAGTACCGGCCGAGCCGCCATCTTGAGAGTGGCAAGACGTCACTTCCGCTTTTCCTGCTGCCATCTTTAGTACTGGCAGAGGCCACTTCCGGCCCCGCTGCCATCTTTGTTGTGGTACCCTTAACGCCCCTCACCATGTCAATTTCTAAGTCGCCTGCCTGAATCCGGCAACGACGCCGAAAAGAGCTCCGGCCGACGCTCGAGCGGCGGCAGGCACGGGCGGGGATGCTTGTCTCGGCCGGGCTCCTGCCGCAAGCGGCATCCGCAGCGTGGCGGCAGTCCTACAGGGCAGGGTCCCGGCACGCGCTCGCTCCCATCATCGGAAGGGCACGCGCGCAGCACCGCGCTGTGCCCACAGGACGGCAGCGCTGCCAGGGCGCCGGAGCGGCGGCGGCTGCAGTACCGCGCTGTGCCTACAAGGCGGCAGCACTGCGCCGAGCTCAGCCCGGGGCTGCGGCGCTTTGGGGACAGAGAGAGAAGCGAAGGCAAAAAGCAACGAGTCCCATCCCTTCAAAAAATCCTCCTAAAAGAATGCCCCCAAAACACCCCGACCAAAACTAAAAGAATCCCTGTCTCTAAGCAAATAATAGAAAAACCCCGTTAAATAAAAATCTATTAATATTCCATTTATATTCATATTTACAATCTATACACATTTTATATTTTCAATTAAGGTTGCATTATAACATATACACAATATTATTTTTATTATTTATTGTACACATAATATTTATACTGTTAAAATTCATTTCTATTTTATGCATATATCTTTATATATTATATATGTGTATGTTTCTAATTTTATTTAAAAGCTCCACCTTTACCCAAATACAAACAAAAAACCCCTTTATTTTAAACTATATTTAAATGTTTCTATTTATATTTTTCATTTTTATGTCTGCAATCAATGTATCTATATTATAAATATATTATACCAGAAGTATATATTATTTATATCATACATTTATATTGATCTATATATTTATGTATTTACTTACATATATTCATGTATGCACAAATACTTCTACTTTTATGTCTTTATAGACTTATTGTATATTTGTGTATTTATTTTGCTTATATTAATTATAAAAAAACCTGCCTTTACCAAATAAAACCAAAAAACCCCATTGATTTTAAACTATATTATTTGCATATTTCTAATCTCATATATATAATTTATATTCATACACTATATATTTGCATTATTTATATATTTAACATAAAATTGTTACTTCTATTTGTATATATTTTATATTTATATAAATATATTTTTATTTTTCTATTATTTTTATTTTATATTTAGATTATCTATTAAAAAACCCTTCTCTAACCAAATAAAACATTTATTTAAGCTG
>NW_026612724.1:0-67014 GCF_029582105.1 Oenanthe melanoleuca
ACAGGATATTCCTGGCTTCTAGTGCAGCAGGGAAGGGAAGTGTTTGGATAATCCTGTCTTCATTTGAAGATTTCTTCATGAAAGCCATCACTGCCCTCAATCGGGACATCCAAAACACCCAGGACATCTAAAAAATGAAGAAAAAAATCTAAGCAGAGGATCCAGACAACCAGGAAAAACAACAGAGGTAGAATGCAACACTCCAAGAATACAAGGCATCTTTTTAATTTATCAAAAAAAAAAAAAAAAAAATCAAAAAAAGGACGAAAGCCACCTTTGTCACACAATACAACGTATTATGCCAATTATATATTTGGTTTTTGTTCCCCTGTATTGTTCTGTGTTTGCACTTGCTGCTGCATTTTCATGCCTTGCTCTGTATGTAAATTCACCTTTAGCACTGTGTCCATGGAGTGTATCTGTAATTGAATTGGTACCTGTCCTTGCCTTTGTACACCTTGCTGTGTTTTGCTGTGAATAAAAACATTCATTCAATAAAGTTAAGTCACCCCTAGTCAGGATACCCCACTTCTTCCCCTTGGCTCCTGTCTTTCTTTGGTGTGATTTAGTCTTTTTTTTTCACTGTATTTCTTGCTTTGCTTCTCACTTTACCTTTCAGTCTATTTATGACTGTGCTTTTCTGTTTTTAACTTTATTTTTGACTGCCTCTCTAACTCTATCTCTGTGTTTCTGTTTCTCACTGTTTCTAACTCTATCTCTCTGGTTCTCTAACTCTATGGCTGTTTCCTTATTTCCCTCTACCACTCTTCCACTGAAAGTCTTTCTCTGTTTCTCTAACTCTGTTTTACTATTTTCCCCTAACCCTAACTCCATTTTGCTCTTTCTCTCTATTTCATATTAGCTCTAGTTTTAACCCTAACTCTAACCCTGTTTCCAACTTTGCTTTCTAGCTGTAAAATTAAAAATCAGCAGTAGAAATTTTCAGGCTCCCTGTGAGAAAAAAAAAAACAAAACAAAACCAAACAAATTAAAAAAAAAACAAAGCAAAACAAAACACAACAAAACAAAACAAAAAAAAACACAAAAAAGCCCCGGCAAAATACCTTACATTATTATTTAAATAAAATATTACACCTCAGGAGCCTGAAATTTTCTACTGCTGCACCAGACATACCTATTTTTTCTTCTTTTTCATATATACCAGGTAGGGCCCCTCATTAATACTCCAGATGGCAGTGACTAATAATTACCTTGATTGACCATTCCATGCCTACTCTGGAGTACTAATGAAAGTAGAGAGTTAACTACAGCCACACCTTATTAGTTAGTTGGGCAGTTAATTCAGTATTTAGCTAACTAGCCAATTTCTCGGTGCACCACCACGCCTGTCACTCACCCAAAGATCCACTTCTCACACAAGCCCAGCCCGTCGCAACCCCAGCCCCGCTCCGGCGCCCTGGCAGCGCTGCCGTCCTGTGGGCACAGCGCGGTGCTGCGCGCGTGCCCTTCCGATGATGGGGGCGAGCGCGTGCCGGGACCTGCCCTGTAGGACTGCCGCCACGCTGCGGATGCCGCTTGCGGCAGGAGCCCGGCCGAGACAAGCATCCCCGCCCGTGCCTGCCGCCGCTCGAGCGTCGGCCGGAGCTTTTCGGCGTCGTTGCCGGATTCAGGCAGGCGGATTAGAAATTGACATGGTGAGGGGCGTTACGGGTACCACAACAAAGATGGCAGCCGGGCCGGAAGTGGCCTCTGCCAGTACTAAAGACGGCAGCAGCGAAGGGCGGAAGTCTTGTCTTGCCACTCTCAAGATGGCGGTTTGGCCGGCACGCGCCTGACCTTCTATATATGGCGGCAGAAAGGGCGGGAAAGCAAGGACCTCAGTGTGATTTTGGGGGCTGCCTGCGCGCGACGCAGACACCGATCCCCGCGGCGCGGTTTTCTGCGGCGTTTCCGAGAGTGCGGACACGGGCTGTGGGCTCAGCTGCGCCGCGGGCGCGTGGGAGTCGGACAGGCGCCGACAGGCAGCGGCGGGGATGCCTTTCTCTGCTTCGGGGTTCTGCTGCGGCCGTAGGGCCATCTGGAGCGTGGCTGCAGTCCCACATGGCAGGGTCCCGGCACGGGGGGGGGGGGGGGGGGGGTGGCTTCGCCATCTTGAGAAGGGCAGCATGCAGTACCGCACTGTGCCCACAAGGCGGCAGCACTGCCGCCTTCCCACGCTCGCAGCCACGGCCGGTCTCAGCCTTCGCCAGCGCGGACCTCGCAGCCCGAACTCGGCGTCACCCTCCCCTCTATTCACACACACCCCCGCTCCCCGCTCGATCCCGGGCGGCGGCGGCGACGCCTCAGTGTGAAAAACACGGTTCACGGTTCTGGGAGAATTACAAGGTTTAATAAAAAAGGCAATAGGAGACCTGCACGAAGCCAAGGGTTAAAAGGACCGGGTGCTTGGCATGCTGCCCGGAGCACACCTGCATTGGGAACACCCCTGTAAATACGTTTCACGATCCATCCATTTGTTACATACTCATAGACCTTCATGTACAGTCAGCAGTTTCTGGGAACTGTTTAGCACGGCCACTCCTTGGCTCCGCCTTTTTAGCGTGCCGTGCTGGTTTTTGGCTTGTGGTTTTATTCTTCTCCTTTCCCTTTTCATTTGGGTGGTGGTCCAGCCGGTGAGTGTTGATAATTGTCAGCTGCAGGGGTCCCCAACACCCTAAAATATCTCCCAAAACCCCCCCAAATATCCCAAAAAACAAAAAAAAATCCCAAAAACCCCCAAAAATTGCTAAAAATACCAACCCCCCCCCCCACCAAAACAGCCCAAAAACACCCAAAAGATTACCGAAAACCCCCAAAAATCACCTGAAGCTGGCGGCCAAATAGGAGAAAAAAACCCAAAACCACCCAAAAACATTCTCAAAAATTACCAAAACCTCCCAAAACATTCCCAAAAACAATCCCTAAAATATCCCTAAAAATTACCAAAAAAAACCCCAAAATTCCCCAAAACGCAAAAACAGTTCCCAAAAAAAAAACCCCCAAAATTACAAAAATATTCTTAAAAAAATCCCCCCCAAAATCACCTGGAGCTGGCGGCCAAAGGTAAGAAAAAAACTCAAAAACCCCCAAAATACCCCAAAAAATACCCAAAATATCGCAAAAAAAAAAAAAAAAAAAAAAAAAAAAAAAATCAAAAATCCTCCAAAAATTTCCCAAAACTCCCCAAAAATCAAGAAACCACCAAAAATCTCAATAAAAACTCAAAAAAACCCAAAAAATCCCAAATATATCCCCCAAAATCACCAAAAATCCAAAAAAAATTCCCGCCAAAAAATCCCCAAAGATTACCAGAAATATCCCACCAAAAAACCCCAAAAGCCACGTGGAAGTGGCGGCCAAAGGTAAGAAAAATCCCAAAAAAACCCCACAAAAATACCCCAGACAAAATCCCCAAAAATCGTCAAAAATTAAAAAAAAAAAAAAAAAAATCTCCAAAAAAGTCCCCCTAAAAATTCCCCAAACTGTTGCCTGTAGCTTAGGCTAGTGCGACCTGGTTAGGAGCGAGACCACGGCGCACTTACTACCTTGCCGGACAGATCACATCACACCAATGGGTGAACGGCGAAATGCAATTTCTTCCTGTGGACACCCGCTTATAGAACCGCGGCGTGCCCACGTCACTTCCTTTTGCGGTTACGTAACTTGGCAACTCAATGGAGAGGAAGGGGCCCTACCTCGTACAACCCGAGATCTTCCGTGCGGTTGTGGCTAACTACATTTCCCCCTCTCCATGAACAATTAACTTTAACTTATACAAACGCAACAACTACAATTTGGATAGACAACTTGTTAACAACATGCAAATAAACTAAATCGTTAGTAATTAAACGAGCTTTGCGGTTAGTTTAAGTTAGCTGCCTTTGCTGCAAAAGCAAAATATCAACTTGACTTAACCGGGCTTTAACAAACGGGTGACTCTATTAAGCAAACAAGGTCCAAATATAAGGGCAAGTATTATAACAACAACGGGTCCTATTAGGGTAGAGACTATAGGGGTAATCCAAGGGTGTTGGCTGAAGAGGGATTTAAACCAGTTTTGCTGCTGGAGCTCGTAGCTGCGACGCTTGAGTCTATTTTTGAGCTCTGCCGTAGATTGTCGGATGGGACCTGAGCGGTTCACGTAGGTGCAACACTCTCGTTTAAAGCTGCGCATAATCCTCCCTGCTGCATTAGCAGCAGCTCCAGACCTGCCTATTTTGGAGGACCATTTCTGACAGGAAAAACAAAGATTCTTCCAGTCTTAAAATATTCGTGGATTTCAAGGAGGTCTTCGTCTATTGTTTGCTGTAACTGCTGCAGGCTTTGTTTTTGTGTGGCTAGTGATGTAATGCCGGTGGCTGCACCTGTTCCTCCGAAAGTTAGCAGAACTGCTAGACTGACTGCGGTGGCTACTTCCCGTTTTATTCGCTGCGGCTCAGTCTCGAAGTGCAGCGTGACCTCATCATCCGTGTGGTAAAGGATCCTGGGAATGACAACAACTTGAACACAGAAATCGTTAATTTCGTTAAAGTGCTTTACGGAAACACAGGGGGTAAGCCCGGTGGCGTGACAAGCCCACATATTTCCCGATGCAGGAATGGCCCATTTTTTGCGTTGGTCTAAGCGGATTGAGGAGCCACACAGCTCTTTATTTTGGGTTTTAACACTTTTGTTTCCTATACAAGCTCCATAGCCTGAAATTATTCCTAGGGTGATCCCTTTGCTGGGAGCATCCCACTTGCATTGTTTGGGACTGGCTTCCTGGGAATATTTAAAGGTTTTTTGGAACCAATTCCCTCGTAAAAGGGCGGTCTGGAATCGTAACACAACCAACATGACCTTGTGAGTTCGGGACGTGAGGTGTTAAGGGATATAAAGGCAGCACGCAACATTCGGGTAAACAAATTTTGCGAAAGGGTCTCGGGTGTAGGAATAGCTTGTGCAGGGTTTAATAAGGTAGCGGTGGCAAGCGGTTTTTTTCTCCATGGATAAGGTGGCCATGGGGGTTTATTTTTTCGAAAGGTCGCCAATTCATTAGGCACTACTGCTATGTGTCGCTTATGTGATGGGGACCTAATGATTTGCACGACAGCGCCTCTGTCAGGATTGCGGGTGAGAGACATATCTTCACGCATGTAAATTGACCATAATTTGCCTATTGCCCAAGATGGATCATTCGCCCGCAGGACCGTAACTGTGAGATGTGTGCAGTTTCCAGGATGCTTACCTTGGTAAGTGCTCCTGGAAATGCAGCTACTGGGCCAACCTGTCACTTTTAAGAATTCGTCTTCCTTGGGAGGCTTCCATCGGTTGCCAGTTACTATGGTCTCGCATCCCCAATATCCACAGAACCAGTAACCTGGGTAGGTGCAATACTCTTTACCGGGGTTATTACTCGGGCACCAATATGTCCCTACCTTGATGACTTGAGAGGCTTGGCCGGATCGATCGCTGGTAAAAATGTCTGTCAGGCGCACGGTCCAGGCTGGAGTGTTGGTTTCGGTCTGGCCTATGATGGCGCCAGTGATGAAGTTTCGAAACGTCCAGACGTGGGGCTGATAAGGGTGATGGCCGGTGTTGAGGTGGATCGATGTCAACAGGATGCAAAGGCACAAGAAGAGAGTCGGAGGCTTGGCTGATGGCCTGTAATAGGAGACCTGTGGGAAAATACTCAGAGTGCCTGTTAGCTTTTGCTAGGCAAAACCGGCCTTATGGATTTTAAGGGGCACCACTTAATGTCATTATCTCTTTTTACTGCTGCGTACCCTCTGCCAGTTACAACTAGTTTCCACCCTGTTTCCCATTCTCCTAACTCATTTTTTATGCTGACCGGGGGACCCTCTTGCACCGCTTCTACAGCCCAATGCTTCTGTGAAGGAGCCTGACCTTGATCCCCTCTAGGAAATTAATTTAGGGCGAGCATGGCAGTTGCGAGCAAACGTGGCTGCTCTGACGGGGGAATGGTACTGACAAACCCCTCAGCCCTTGCCAGAGTTTCCAGTTTTGACTTTAGGGTTTGATTGGCTCTCTCCACAATGGCCTGTCCGGTAGTGTTGTATGGAGTGCCCTGCTTCAGGACAATGCCCCATTTGTTGGTGAATTCTTGGGCCGCTTTTGAAACAAAACGAGTTCCGTTGTCTGTTTTAATTTGCCTTGGGATACCGAGCCAGGCCATGGCTGATAACCAGTGTTGGACTGCAGCTTTAGAATTTGCTTTCGCCTGTTGGGTCCCAATAATGACTCCGCTGAACGTGTCTACGGTAACAGCGAGCCACGCTCTGGGTTTTAGTAGCTGGCATAGTGTGAAGTCGGTTTGCCAAATTTCTGAGGCTTTTAGGCCTCTAGGGCTGACACCACAGGACCACAATGGAGACTTCTGGCAGTAAGGACAGGTGGCTACAATGTGCTTGGCATCAGACATGGAAATGTCGCATTGCTTGGCTAGTGCTCTGGCTCCTATGTGCAGGGACTCGTGCAACTGTCGCGCGCTTTGTAAGGTCCATAGGTTCTTGGCTGCGGCATCAGCTTTATCATTTCCCAGCTGGAAATATCCTTTAATGGGGCTGTGGCTGTTTATATGGATGACTGTCACAGTGCCTTGTCGTGAGTGCAGTGCTTCTTCAATCGTTAAAGCAGCCGGTGAAATGGCAACGCCTGGGTGAGACATGGACTGACAGAGCTTTGCTGCAAACAAGGAGTCAGTAACGATATTGAGATGGTTGGTTGGGAACAAGTTGCAAGCCAGCACTATTGCGGACGCTTCTAGCAACTGAACAGACAAAGACTGATCTTTCATTTTTACACATTGCCACCGACCTTGTTCTTGCCATACGACTGCTGCTGTAGAGGTTGTTGATGATGCATCCGTGAACACAGTTGGACCGGGTAGAGGTCGATCTAGGACTTTAGGTGGGAGATTAATGTCCACTACAGCGAGTAGCTGAATCCATGGAGGCTTCGCGGCGTAGCAGAGTTCTCCTCCGAATCCGAACAGAGCTAGTGCAAGGTGTTCTGAAAGCGCTACCGATGCAGAAGGAATTTGCTTTCTGAATGGGAGATATATTTTTGTGGGCTCGGAGCCTAGATGGTTCAGGGCGAGCTTTCGGCCCTTCATAATTACACTTCCGAGGCACTCAACTCCGGGAGTAAAGGCTCCTTGAGATTTTCCCAGGAGTACCCACTGCACTGGCTTGGCTGACTCGGGAGGGCCTTGAGCTAACGCTCCGACTCCCCCCTCCTTTGTGAAATGCACGTACAGGTCTAAAGGCAGGTTGGGATTCCACCTAGCTAGTGCAGCTACAGCCAACTGTCGTTCGATGTAATCAAGCGAGTGGGCGGCCTCTTTTGAGATAACTTTGGATTCCCAGGGGTGCTTGCCTTTCAAGAGGTCATACAAGGGGGACATGACCTCTGGGGGAATAAGGATGGTGTTTCGCAGCCACTGTAAAGACCCTACCAGCTGCTGAACATCATGCAGCGTCTTGACGTCGCGTCGGATTTTGAATGCAGGAGGTGACACACAAGAACTGTCAATTTTTACGCCCAAAAAGGTGACGGAAGGGCCCTTTTTTATCTTTGCTTCTGCTATTTCAAACCCGTTGATTTTCAGGGCACTTGAAACCTCTGTTACGATGGCGTCTACTTGGCTTGATGTGGAGGCGGCGATCAAGATGTCATCCATATACTGGATGATTGTTGCTTCGGGGTTCTTCAATCGGACTGGGGCCAGGGCTTTGCTAACGACGATTTGGCAAATCGTGGGAGAGCTGATCATGCCTTGGGGTAGAACCTTCCACTGAAACCGAAGGCTAGGTTGATGACCATTTGAAAAAATGATGGAAAAGGCGAACCGCTCTTTGTCCTGCTCATGCAGCGGAATTGAGAAAAAGCAGCTTTAATATCAATCACGGCACAAGGCTGGTTTGTGGGTATAAAAGAATTGCTGGGCAGCTTGGGCAGCACTGGTCCCATTGGCTGAATCTTTTTGTTGACAGCTCGTAGGTCATGTAACAGGCGAAAACCTTCGCCACTGCGCTTGGGAATGACAAAAACTGGTGTGTTCCACGGTGAAACTGAGGGCTCGCCATGGCCCTGCTGCTGCTCCAGGCCCTGCCCGAGGGGCTGCCCGCCGGCGCGGAGCCCGCCCAGGCTGAGAGAGCTTGTCAAGATACTGACATTTGCTAAATGTCCTGGAGAGGGAGAGGAGTGACTTGAGCAGGAAACTGGATTTTGTTAATGAAAGAGATAATTCACAGGAGAAGGGTTTTGGCTGGTGTGGACCATCATCATCATCCTCAGCTGCTGTTGTGCTTGCCATCACCGCCGCACCAAGCACCGCCTGCAGGCCCAGCAGCGGCAGCACGAGATCAACCTGATCGCCTACCGGGAGGCCCATAACTACTCAGCCCTGCCCTTCTATTTCCGGTTTTTGCCAAATTATTTGCTACCTCCCTATGAGGAAGTGGTGAACCGACCGCCGACCCCCCCCCCCCGTACAGTGCCTTACATCAGCAGTGTGTCCCAGCAGGCAGCAGTAGCACAATCCCGGACACGCCCAGAGCCCTGCAGCCAGCACAGAGCAGCTCTGCAGCACCCAGCAGCAATACCAGCAGTACTGACAGCACGGGGCGCCCGGCCGCGGGGACCCCGAGCCCTCCACCACCGTGCTGGGTGAGAGAGCCGTGGCCAAAACGCAACGCATGGAGCCCAGCGGCGCCAGCACGGGAGCCGAGCTGGTGGAGAGGGCCGGTCCCGATAAGGATACGGAGTGCAAGGAGGAACTGCTGAAAGGTTACAGCTCTAAAAGCTTGGAGCAAAGCGGCGCCATCCCCGACGCCAAGGACAAGACGCCGGGCAGGCAGCGCCGTTTCACCGGCGACTCGGGCATAGAAGTGTGTGTGTGCAACCGGGGTCATCACCACGACGACCTCAAGGACTTTGATGGGCTCATTGACGACGCTCTGGACGGGCCCCTGGACTTCTGCGACAGCTGCAGCAGCCGTCCCCACGGGGACGAGGAGGAAGGGCTCTTCAGTGCCACGGAGGAGCTCTTTTTGTTTGCACGCCACGGGGTTTGATTTACAAATTCGGCAAAAGTTGCCGGCATAAGCTCTGAGTCTGGGTCGGAATCCGAATAGAAATCTGAATCGAAGCTGGGCTTTGCGCAAGAAGGACATTGTTTTCTAGATTTAAACTCCTTGCACCACTCATCCCGGCTCGGCCTTAGGGGTGTCTCGACCTCGCTCTCTGACTGGGAGGAAGTGGAGTGGTCAGGGACTTCCGGCAGACTGTGCTTTTTAGTTGGACTCCGCCCTCTGGGTTTTTGGTGGCGACGCCTGCCTTACTCCGCCTTTTTTCTAGGGGCTTCTTGGCCATATAACGTGTGATGGCTCGCTCTCTGATAGGCCTCCGGTCTCCCCTCCCAGTTAGAAACCACGCCTCCCTCCCCTTGGTCTTGACCGCGCATGTCTGTGGCGGGAATCAGCTGTTGGCCCCGCCCCTCCCGCTCCCTTCGGCGCCATTTTGTGGGGCATAGGGTGGTGGTCTTATTTTCATTTCACTTTCATTAATATCATTAGTACCGGCGTTAGAAAACGGGGAACTATCGCGTTGGGGAAGTGGGTTTGGGTTAGGTTTAGGATCGGAGGTCGGGAGTGGAGATGAGGGTCGCGACAGCGAAGGGTTGTTAGTATCCAACAACGAATGTGAACTTGCAAGGTTATCGGTAACAACAGTCTGAGTTGCGGCTCCAACACCCAGCTTCGGAATGGCTCTTAAACATTGCTGGGCTGCCTTCCACGTCTCTTGCTCTTCTAGAGCCTTTGTCAATGCTTGTTTAACTTTGCCCCATCTCTTTAGACATTTACTAGAGCCGGAGGCAATAACGTCTTCAGCAAGAGCAGTCGTGCACAACCCCCAACATTCGGAGTGCAAAACGTCCACAGGACGATCAATAGCATTCAGCATTAACAACCGCCTAATAGCAGTATTAAAGTCATTAAACTTGCAATGAATTCCCCACTGTGTGTGGATTTCTTCAATTACCTTCCCGAGTGATTCCATCTCGGTGGTACTGGGAGCGTCCTCCCCACCGGGGTCAGCCAGCTGCCTCGGTCGTCTCCTCCGCCAGCGTGCTTCCCGTCGCCCGCCGCTCAAGCCCGTGTGCCGGGGAGCAGACCGGGTTGCGGCACCACTATGTTGCCTGTAGCTTAGGCTAGTGCGACCTGGTTAGGAGCGAGACCACGGCGCACTTACTACCTTGCCGGACAGATCACACATCACACCAATGTGGTGAACGGCGAAATGCAATTTCTTTCCTGTGGACACCCGCTTATAGAACCGCGGCGTGCCCACGTCACTTCCTTTTGCGGTTACGTAACTTGGCAACTCAATGGAGAGGAAGGGGCCCTACCTCCTCGTACAACCCGAGATCTTCCGTGCGGTTGTGGCTAACTACACCAAACCCCCAAAAAATCCCCCCAAAAATCCGCAAAAAACTCAAAAAACCACCAAAAAACATCCCAAAAAATCCAAAAATTAACAAAAGCCCAAAAGTAATTCCCAAAAATCCCCAGAAAATCCCCAAAAATTTTTAAAAATATCACCCCAAAAAAATCCCAAAAATAAGCTGGAGCTGGTGGCCAAACCAAAAATACTACCCAAAACCACCAAAAATTACAAAAACAAAATATCCAAAAATCGCCAGGATAAAATAAAAATTAAAAAAAACAAAAAAATCCCCGTAAAAATTCCCCAAACCCCCCAAAAATCCCAAAAAATCCCCGCAAAAACCTCAAAAAAAACCCAAAAATACCATCCCAAAAGTATCCCCAAAATTACCAAATTCCTCAAATAAATCTCCAAAAACTACCCAAAAAATCCCCAAAACTTTTAAAAAATATCCCCCCAAAAATCCCAAAAATCCGCTGCAGATGCGGCCAAAGGGGAGAAAGAACCTCAAAATCCACCTAAAAACCCCCCAAAATTACCATAAAAACTCAAAAAAATCGCCAAAAATTTAAAAAAAAAAAAAAAAAAAAAAAAAAAAAAAAAAAAAAAAAAAATCCCCAAAAATATCCCCCAAAAATTCCCAAAAATCCCCCAAAACACACCCCAAAAAACCTCAAAAAACCCCAAAAACCATCCCAAAAATAGCCCCAAAAATTACCAAAATCCCCCAAAAATTCCCAAACTCCCCCAAACCCTCCAAAATTACCAAAACATTCCAAAAAACCCCAAAAACCACCTACCCAATAAAAAAAGCCCAAAATCCCAAAAATTACCAAAAATATCCCCAAAATTCCCAAATTCCAAAAACCCCCAAAAATCCCCCAAAATCCCAAAAAACCCAAAAAACAAAAAAAAAAATCCCATAATATCCCAAAAATTCCCAAACCCGAAAAAAATTTCCTAAAATCCCAAAAGATTCCCAAAAAATTTCCCCCCAAATGCCCCAAAAAATCCCAAAAAAATCCCAAAAATTACCAAACGCCCCTCCCAAAATTTCCAAAAATCCTGAAAAAAATTCCCAAAAACATCCCCCAAAAAACCAAAAATATTCCCCAAAAAAACTCCAAAAATTAGCTGGACCAGGTGGCCAAAGTGAGAAAAAAAACCCAAAAAACACCCCAAAAAACCAGCCAAAACACCCCAAAAATATCCCCAAAAATTATTAAAAATGGCTCAAAATGATGCCCCTTTCACACCGCTGGTAGAAATGACACAATACCAAAAAAACCTGTACCTGTTCCGTTTTCAGACTGAAGCAACAGGATATTCCTGGCTTCTAGTGCAGCAGGGAAGGGAAGTGTTTGGATAATCCTGTCTTCATTTGAAGATTTCTTCATGAAAGCCATCACTGCCCTCAATCGGGACATCCAAAACACCCAGGACATCTAAAAAATGAAGAAAAAAATCTAAGCAGAGGATCCAGACTACCAGGAAAAACAACAGAGGTAGAATGCAACACTCCAAGAATACAAGGCATCTTTTTAATTTATCAAAAAAAAAAAAAAAAAAAAAAAAAAAAAAGGATGAAAGCCACCTTTGTCACACAATACAACGTATTATGCCAATTATATATTTGGTTTTTGTTCCCCTGTATTGTTCTGTGTTTGCACTTGCTGCTGCATTTCCATGCCTTGCTCTGTATGTAAATTCACCTTTAGCACTGTGTCCATGGAGTGTATCTGTAATTGAATTGGTACCTGTCCTTGCCTTTGTACACCTTGCTGTGTTTTGCTGTGAATAAAAACATTCATTCAATAAAGTTAAGTCACCCCTAGTCAGGATACCCCACTTCTTCCCCTTGGCTCCTGTCTTTCTTTGGTGTGATTTAGTCTTTTTTTTTCACTGTATTTCTTGCTTTGCTTCTCACTTTACCTTTCAGTCTATTTATGACTGTGCTTTTCTGTTTTTAACTTTATTTTTGACTGCCTCTCTAACTCTATCTCTGTGTTTCTGTTTCTCACTGCTTCTGTCTCTCTGGTTCTCTAACTCTATGGCTGTTTCCTTATATCCCTCTACCACTCTTCCACTGAAAGTCTTTCTCTGTTTCTCTAACTCTGTTTTACTATTTTCCCCTAACCCGAACTCCGTTTTGCTCTTTCTCTCTATTTCATATTAGCTCTAGTTTTAACCCTAACTCTAACCCTGTTTCCAACTTTGCTTTCTAGCTGTAAAATTAAAAAATCAGCAGTAGAAATTTTCAGGCTCCCTGTGAGAAAAAAAAAACCAAAACAAAACCAAACAAATTAAAAAAAAAAAAAACAAAACAAACACAACAAACAAAAAAAAAAAAAACACAAAAAAGCCCCGGCAAAATACCTTACATTATTATTTAAATAAAATATTTACACCTCAGGAGCCTGAAATTTTCTACTGCTGCACCAGACATACCTATTTTTTCTTCTTTTTCATATATACCAGGTAGGGCCCCTCATTAATACTCCAGATGGCAGTGACTAATAATTACCTTGATTGACCATTCCATGCCTACTCTGGAGTACTAATGAAAGTAGAGAGTTAACTACAGCCACACCTTATTAGTTAGTTGGGCAGTTAATTCAGTATTTAGCTAACTAGCCAATTTCTCGGTGCACCACCACGCCTGTCACTCACCCAAAGATCCACTTCTCACACAAGCCCAGCCCGTCGCAACCCCAGCCCCGCTCCGGCGCCCTGGCAGCGCTGCCGTCCTGTGGGCACAGCGCGGTGCTGCGCGCGTGCCCTTCGATGATGGGGGCGAGCGCGTGCCGGGACCTGCCCTGTAGGACTGCCGCCACGCTGCGGATGCCGCTTGCGGCAGGAGCCCGGCCGAGACAAGCATCCCCGCCCGTGCCTGCCGCCGCTCGAGCGTCGGCCGGAGCTCTTTTCGGCGTCGTTGCCGGATTCAGGCAGGCGGATTAGAAATTGACATGGTGAGGGGCGTTACGGGTACCACAACAAAGATGGCAGCCGGGCCGGAAGTGGCCTCTGCCAGTACTAAAGACGGCAGCAGCGAAGGGCGGAAGTCTTGTCTTGCCACTCTCAAGATGGCGGTTTGGCCGGCACGCGCCTGACCTTCTATATATGGCGGCAGAAAGGGCGGGAAAGCAAGGACCTCAGTGTGTTTTGGGGGCTGCCTGCGCGCGACGCAGACACCGATCCCCGCGGCGCGGTTTTCTGCGGCGTTTCCGAGAGTGCGGACACGGGCTGTGGGCTCAGCTGCGCCGCGGGCGCGTGGGAGTCGGACAGGCGCCGACAGGCAGCGGCGGGGATGCCTTTCTCTGCTTCGGGGTTCTGCTGCGGCCGTAGGCGCCATCTGGAGCGTGGCTGCAGTCCCACATGGCAGGGTCCCGGCACGGGGGGGGGGGGGGGGGGGGGGGGTGGCTTTCGCCATCTTGAGAAGGGTAGCATGCAGTACCGCACTGTGCCCACAAGGCGGCAGCACTGCCGCCCTTCCCACGCTCGCAGCCACGGCCGGTCTCAGCCTTCGCCAGCGCGGACCTCGCAGCCCGAACTCGGCGTCACCCTCCCCTCTATTCACACACACCCCCCGCTCCCCGCTCGATCCGGGCGCGGCGGCGACGCCTCAGTGTGAAAAACACGGTTCACGGTTCTGGGAGAATTACAAGGTTTAATAAAAAAGGCAATAGGAGACCTGCACGAAGCCAAGGGTTAAAAGGACCGGGTGCTTGGCATGCTGCCCGGAGCACACCTGCATTGGGAACACCCCTGTAAATACGTTTCACGATCCATCCATTTGTTACATACTCATAGACCTTCATGTACAGTCAGCAGTTTCTGGGAACTGTTTAGCACGGCCACTCCTTGGCTCCGCCTTTTTAGAGCGTGCCTGGTTTTTGGCTTGTGGTTTTATTCTTCTCCTTTTCCCTTTTCATTTGGGTGGTGGTCCAGCCGGTGAGTGTTGATAATTGTCAGCTGCAGGGGTCCCCAACACCCCTAAAATATCTCCCAAAAACCCCCCCAAATATCCCAAAAAACCAAAAAAAAATCCCAAAAACCCCCAAAAATTGCTAAAAAATACCAACCCCCCCCCCCACCAAAAGCCCAAAAACACCCCAAAAGATTACCGAAAACCCCCCAAAAATCACCTGAAGCTGGCGGCCAAATAGGAGAAAAAAACCCAAAACCACCCAAAAACATTCTCAAAAATTACCAAAAACCTCCCAAAACATTCCCAAAACAATCCCTAAAATATCCCTAAAAATTACCAAAAAAAACCCAAAATTCCCCAAAACGCAAAAACAGTTCCCAAAAAAAAAAACCCCAAAATTACAAAAAATATTCTTAAAAAAATCCCCCCCCAAAATCACCTGGAGCTGGCGGCCAAAGGTAAGAAAAACAACTCAAAAACCCCCCAAAAATACCCCAAAAAATACCCAAAATATCGCAAAAAAAAAAAAAAAAAAAAAAAAAAAAAAATCCCTCCAAAAATTTCCCAAAACTCCCCAAAAATTCAAAAAGAAACCACCAAAAATCTCAATAAAAACTCAAAAAAACCCAAAAAATCCCAAATATATCCCCCAAAATCACCAAAAATCCAAAAAAAATTCCCCGCCAAAAAAATCCCCAAAGATTACCAGAAATATCCCACCAAAAAACCCCAAAAGCCACGTGGAAGTGGCGGCCAAAGGTAAGAAAAATCCCAAAAAAAACCCACAAAAATACCCCAGACAAAATCCCCAAAAATCGTCAAAAATTAAAAAAAAAAAAAAAAAAATCTCCAAAAAAGTCCCCCTAAAAATTCCCCAAACTGTTGCCTGTAGCTTAGGCTAGTGCGACCTGGTTAGGAGCGAGACCACGGCGCACTTACTACCTTGCCGGACAGATCACACATCACACCAATGTGGTGAACGGCGAAATGCAATTTCTTTCCTGTGGACACCCGCTTATAGAACCGCGGCGTGCCCACGTCACTTCCTTTTGCGGTTACGTAACTTGGCAACTCAATGGAGAGGAAGGGGCCCTACCTCCTCGTACAACCCGAGATCTTCCGTGCGGTTGTGGCTAACTACATTTCCCCCTCTCCATGAACAATTAACTTTAACTTATACAAACGCAACAACTACAATTTGGATAGACAACTTGTTAACAACATGCAAATAAACTAAATCGTTAGTAAATTAAACGAGCTTTGCGGTTAGTTTAAGTTAGCTGCCTTTGCTGCAAAAGCAAAATATCAACTTGACTTAACCGGGCTTTAACAAACCGGGTGACTCTATTAAGCAAACAAGGTCCAAATATAAGGGCAAGTATTATAACAACAACGGGTCCTATTAGGGTAGAGACTATAGGGGTAATCCAAGGGTGTTGGCTGAAGAGGGATTTAAACCAGTTTTGCTGCTGGAGCTCGTAGCTGCGACGCTTGAGTCTATTTTTGAGCTCTGCCGTAGATTGTCGGATGGGACCTGAGCGGTTCACGTAGGTGCAACACTCCTCGTTTAAAGCTGCGCATAATCCTCCCTGCTGCATTAGCAGCAGCTCCAGACCTCGCCTATTTTGGAGGACCATTTCTGACAGGAAAAACAAAGATTCTTCCAGTCTTAAAATATTTCCGTGGATTTCAAGGAGGTCTTCGTCTATTGTTTGCTGTAACTGCTGCAGGCTTTGTTTTTGTGTGGCTAGTGATGTAATGCCGGTGGCTGCACCTGTTCCTCCGAAAGTTAGCAGAACTGCTAGACTGACTGCGGTGGCTACTTCCCGTTTTATTCGCTGCGGCTCAGTCTCGAAGTGCAGCGTGACCTCATCATCCGTGTGGTAAAGGATCCTGGGAATGACAACAACTTGAACACAGAAATCGTTAATTTCGTTAAAGTGCTTTACGGAAACACAGGGGGTAAGCCCGGTGGCGTGACAAGCCCACATATTTCCCGATGCAGGAATGGCCCATTTTTTGCGTTGGTCTAAGCGGATTGAGGAGCCACACAGCTCTTTATTTTGGGTTTTAACACTTTTGTTTCCTATACAAGCTCCATAGCCTGAAATTATTCCTAGGGTGATCCCTTTGCTGGGAGCATCCCACTTGCATTGTTTGGGACTGGCTTCCTGGGAATATTTAAAGGTTTTTTGGAACCAATTCCCTCGTAAAAGGGCGGTCTGGAATCGTAACACAACCAACATGACCTTGTGAGTTCGGGACGTGAGGTGTTAAGGGATATAAAGGCAGCACGCAACATTCGGGTAAACAAATTTTGCGAAAGGGTCTCGGGTGTAGGAATAGCTTGTGCAGGGTTTAATAAGGTAGCGGTGGCAAGCGGTTTTTTTCTCCATGGATAAGGTGGCCATGGGGTTTATTTTTTCGAAAGGTCGCCAATTCATTAGGCACTACTGCTATGTGTCGCTTATGTGATGGGGACCTAATGATTTGCACGACAGCGCCTCTGTCAGGATTGCGGGTGAGAGACATATCTTCACGCATGTAAATTGACCATAATTTGCCTATTGCCCAAGATGGATCATTCGCCCGCAGGACCGTAACTGTGAGATGTGTGCAGTTTCCAGGATGCTTACCTTGGTAAGTGCTCCTGGAAATGCAGCTACTGGGCCAACCTGTCACTTTTAAGAATTCGTCTTCCTTGGGAGGCTTCCATCGGTTGCCAGTTACTATGGTCTCGCATCCCCAATATCCACAGAACCAGTAACCTGGGTAGGTGCAATACTCTTTACCGGGGTTATTACTCGGGCACCAATATGTCCCTACCTTGATGACTTGAGAGGCTTGGCCGGATCGATCGCTGGTAAAAATGTCTGTCAGGCGCACGGTCCAGGCTGGAGTGTTGGTTTCGGTCTGGCCTATGATGGCGCCAGTGATGAAGTTTCGAAACGTCCAGACGTGGGGCTGATAAGGGTGATGGCCGGTGTTGAGGTGGATCGATGTCAACAGGATGCAAAGGCACAAGAAGAAGTCGGAGGCTTGGCTGATGGCCTGTAATAGGAGACCTGTGGGAAAATACTCAGAGTGTCTGTTAGCTTTTGCTAGGCAAAACCGGCCTTATGGATTTTAAGGGGCACCACTTAATGTCATTATCTCTTTTTACTGCTGCGTACCCTCTGCCAGTTACAACTAGTTTCCACCCTGTTTCCCATTCTCCTAACTCATTTTTTATGCTGACCGGGGGACCCTCTTGCACCGCTTCTACAGCCCAATGCTTCTGTGAAGGAGCCTGACCTTGATCCCCTCTAGGAAATTAATTTAGGGCGAGCATGGCAGTTGCGAGCAAACGTGGCTGCTCTGACGGGGGAATGGTACTGACAAACCCCTCAGCCCTTGCCAGAGTTTCCAGTTTTGACTTTAGGGTTTGATTGGCTCTCTCCACAATGGCCTGTCCGGTAGTGTTGTATGGAGTGCCCTGCTTCAGGACAATGCCCCATTTGTTGGTGAATTCTTGGGCCGCTTTTGAAACAAAACGAGTTCCGTTGTCTGTTTTAATTTGCCTTGGGATACCGAGCCAGGCCATGGCTGATAACCAGTGTTGGACTGCAGCTTTAGAATTTGCTTTCGCCTGTTGGGTCCCAATAATGACTCCGCTGAACGTGTCTACGGTAACAGCGAGCCACGCTCTGGGTTTTAGTAGCTGGCATAGTGTGAAGTCGGTTTGCCAAATTTCTGAGGCTTTTAGGCCTCTAGGGCTGACACCACAGGACCACAATGGAGACTTCTGGCAGTAAGGACAGGTGGCTACAATGTGCTTGGCATCAGACATGGAAATGTCGCATTGCTTGGCTAGTGCTCTGGCTCCTATGTGCAGGGACTCGTGCAACTGTCGCGCGCTTTGTAAGGTCCATAGGTTCTTGGCTGCGGCATCAGCTTTATCATTTCCCAGCTGGAAATATCCTTTAATGGGGCTGTGGCTGTTTATATGGATGACTGTCACAGTGCCTTGTCGTGAGTGCAGTGCTTCTTCAATCGTTAAAGCAGCCGGTGAAATGGCAACGCCTGGGTGAGACATGGACTGACAGAGCTTTGCTGCAAACAAGGAGTCAGTAACGATATTGAGATGGTTGGTTGGGAACAAGTTGCAAGCCAGCACTATTGCGGACGCTTCTAGCAACTGAACAGACAAAGACTGATCTTTCATTTTTACACATTGCCACCGACCTTGTTCTTGCCATACGACTGCTGCTGTAGAGGTTGTTGATGATGCATCCGTGAACACAGTTGGACCGGGTAGAGGTCGATCTAGGACTTTAGGTGGGAGATTAATGTCCACTACAGCGAGTAGCTGAATCCATGGAGGCTTCGCGGCGTAGCAGAGTTCTCCTCCGAATCCGAACAGAGCTAGTGCAAGGTGTTCTGAAAGCGCTACCGATGCAGAAGGAATTTGCTTTCTGAATGGGAGATATATTTTTGTGGGCTCGGAGCCTAGATGGTTCAGGGCGAGCTTTCGGCCCTTCATAATTACACTTCCGAGGCACTCAACTCCGGGAGTAAAGGCTCCTTGAGATTTTCCCAGGAGTACCCACTGCACTGGCTTGGCTGACTCGGGAGGGCCTTGAGCTAACGCTCCGACTCCCCCCTCCTTTGTGAAATGCACGTACAGGTCTAAAGGCAGGTTGGGATTCCACCTAGCTAGTGCAGCTACAGCCAACTGTCGTTCGATGTAATCAAGCGAGTGGGCGGCCTCTTTTGAGATAACTTTGGATTCCCAGGGGTGCTTGCCTTTCAAGAGGTCATACAAGGGGGACATGACCTCTGGGGGAATAAGGATGGTGTTTCGCAGCCACTGTAAAGACCCTACCAGCTGCTGAACATCATGCAGCGTCTTGACGTCGCGTCGGATTTTGAATGCAGGAGGTGACACACAAGAACTGTCAATTTTTACGCCCAAAAAGGTGACGGAAGGGCCCTTTTTTTCTTTGCTTCTGCTATTTCAAACCCGTTGATTTTCAGGGCACTTGAAACCTCTGTTACGATGGCGTCTACTTGGCTTGATGTGGAGGCGGCGATCAAGATGTCATCCATATACTGGATGATTGTTGCTTCGGGGTTCTTCAATCGGACTGGGGCCAGGGCTTTGCTAACGACGATTTGGCAAATCGTGGGAGAGCTGATCATGCCTTGGGGTAGAACCTTCCACTGAAACCGAAGGCTAGGTTGATGACCATTTGAAAAATGATGGAAAAGGCGAACCGCTCTTTGTCCTGCTCATGCAGCGGAATTGAGAAAAAGCAGCCTTTAATATCAATCACGGCACAAGGCTGGTTTGTGGGTATAAAAGAATTGCTGGGCAGCTTGGGCAGCACTGGTCCCATTGGCTGAATCTTTTTGTTGACAGCTCGTAGGTCATGTAACAGGCGAAAACCTTCGCCACTGCGCTTGGGAATGACAAAAACTGGTGTGTTCCACGGTGAAACTGAGGGCTCGCCATGGCCCTGCTGCTGCTCCAGGCCCTGCCCGAGGGGCTGCCCGCCGGCGCGGAGCCCGCCCAGGCTGAGAGAGCTTGTCAAGATACTGACATTTGCTAAATGTCCTGGAGAGGGAGAGGGAGTGACTTGAGCAGGAAACTGGATTTTGTTAATGAAAGAAGATAATTCACAGGAGAAGGGTTTTGGCTGGTGTGGACCATCATCATCATCCTCAGCTGCTGTTGTGCTTGCCATCACCGCCGCACCAAGCACCGCCTGCAGGCCCAGCAGCGGCAGCACGAGATCAACCTGATCGCCTACCGGGAGGCCCATAACTACTCAGCCCTGCCCTTCTATTTCCGGTTTTTGCCAAATTATTTGCTACCTCCCTATGAGGAAGTGGTGAACCGACCGCCGACCCCCCCGCCCCCGTACAGTGCCTTACATCAGCAGTGTGTCCCAGCAGGCAGCAGTAGCACAATCCCGGACACGCCCAGAGCCCTGCAGCCAGCACAGAGCAGCTCTGCAGCACCCAGCAGCAATACCAGCAGTACTGACAGCACCGGGGCGCCCGGCCGCGGGGACCCCGAGCCCCCACCGTGCTGGGTGAGAGAGCCGTGGCCAAAACGCAACGCATGGAGCCCAGCGGCGCCAGCACGGGAGCCGAGCTGGTGGAGAGGGCCGGTCCCGATAAGGATACGGAGTGCAAGGAGGAACTGCTGAAAGGTTACAGCTCTAAAAGCTTGGAGCAAAGCGGCGCCATCCCCGACGCCAAGGACAAGACGCCGGGCAGGCAGCGCCGTTTCACCGGCGACTCGGCATAGAAGTGTGTGTGTGCAACCGGGGTCATCACCACGACGACCTCAAGGACTTTGATGGGCTCATTGACGACGCTCTGGACGGGCCCCTGGACTTCTGCGACAGCTGCAGCAGCCGTCCCCACGGGGACGAGGAGGAAGGGCTCTTCAGTGCCACGGAGGAGCTCTTTTTGTTTGCACGCCACGGGGTTTGATTTACAAATTCGGCAAAAGTTGCCGGCATAAGCTCTGAGTCTGGGTCGGAATCCGAATAGAAATCTGAATCGAAGCTGGGCTTTGCGCAAGAAGGACATTGTTTTCTAGATTTAAACTCCTTGCACCACTCATCCCGGCTCGGCCTTAGGGGTGTCTCGACCTCGCTCTCTGACTGGGAGGAAGTGGAGTGGTCAGGGACTTCCGGCAGACTGTGCTTTTTAGTTGGACTCCGCCCTCTGGGTTTTGGTGGCGACGCCTGCCTTACTCCGCCTTTTTTCTAGGGGCTTCTTGGCCATATAAGGAAACGTGTGATGCTCGCTCTCTGATAGGCCTCCGGTCTCCCTCCCAGTTAGAAACCACGCCTCCCTCCCCTTGGTCTTGACCGCGCATGTCTGTGGCGGGAATCAGCTGTTGGCCCGCCCCTCCCCGCTCCCCTTCGGCGCCATTTTGTGGGCATAGGGTGGTGGTCTTATTTTCATTTCACTTTCATTAATATCATTAGTACCGGCGTTAGAAAACGGGGAACTATCGCGTTGGGAAGTGGGTTTGGGTTGGTTTAGGATCGGAGGTCGGGAGTGGAGATGAGGGTCGCGACAGCGAAGGGTTGTTAGTCCAACAACGAATGTGAACTTGCAAGGTTATCGGTAACAACAGTCTGAGTTGCGGCTCCAACACCCAGCTTCGGAATGGCTCTTAAACATTGCTGGGCTGCCTTCCACGTCTCTTGCTCTTCTAGAGCCTTTGTCAATGCTTGTTTAACTTTGCCCCAGCTCTTTAGACATTTACTAGAGCCGGAGGCAATAACGTCTTCAGCAAGAGCAGTCGTGCACTCCCCAACATTCGGAGTGCAAAACGTCCACAGGACGATCAATAGCATTCAGCATTAACAACCGCCTAATAGCAGTATTAAAGTCATTAAACTTGCAATGAATTCCCCACTGTGTGTGGATTTCTTCAATTACCTTCCCGAGTGATTCCATCTCGGTGGTACTGGGAGCGTCCTCCCCACCGGGGTCAGCCAGCTGCCTCGGTCATCTCCTCCGCCAGCGTGCTTCCCGTCGCCCGCCGCTCAAGCCCGTGTGCCGGGGAGCAGACCGGGTTGCGGCACCACTATGTTGCCTGTAGCTTAGGCTAGTGCGACCTGGTTAGGAGCGAGACCACGGCGCACTTACTACCTTGCCGGACAGATCACACATCACACCAATGTGGTGAACGGCGAAATGCAATTTCTTTCCTGTGGACACCCGCTTATAGAACCGCGGCGTGCCCACGTCACTTCCTTTTGCGGTTACGTAACTTGGCAACTCAATGGAGAGGAAGGGGCCCTACCTCCTCGTACAACCCGAGATCTTCCGTGCGGTTGTGGCTAACTACACCAAACCCCCAAAAAATCCCCCAAAAATCCGCAAAAAAACTCAAAAAACCACCAAAAACATCCCCAAAAAATCCAAAAAATTAACAAAAGCCAAAAAGTAATTCCCAAAAAAACCAGAAAATCCCAAAAATTTTTAAAAATATCACCCCAAAAAAATCCAAAAATAAGCTGGAGCTGGTGGCCAAACCAAAAAATACTACCCAAAAACCACCAAAAATTACAAAAAACAAAATATCCAAAAAATCGCCAGAAAAATAAAAATTAAAAAAAAACAAAAAAATCCCCGTAAAAATTCCCCAAAACCCCCAAAAATCCCAAAAAATCCCCGCAAAAACCTCAAAAAAACCCAAAAATACCATCCCAAAGTATCCCAAAAATTACCAAAATCCCTCAAATAAATCTCCAAAAAACTACCCAAAAAATACCCCAAACTTCCAAAAAATCTTCAAAATATCCCAAAAAACTTCCAAATAAATTCCCCAAAACCCCCCAAAAATTCCCAAAAAATACCCCAAAAT
Source organism: Oenanthe melanoleuca (assembly GCF_029582105.1). Classification (NCBI taxonomy): domain Eukaryota; kingdom Metazoa; phylum Chordata; class Aves; order Passeriformes; family Muscicapidae; genus Oenanthe; species Oenanthe melanoleuca. The sequence continues at coordinate 22,755 of NW_026612724.1, forward strand.
CATCCCCAAATACCCCAAAAATCCCCAAAAATTACCAAAAATATCCCCCAAAAAATTCCCAAAAAACCTAAAGAAACAAATTTTTTAAAAAATCCCCATAAATATCCCATAAAATTTCCTAAAACCCGAAGAAAATTCCATAAAACGCCAAAAATTCCCAAAAAATTTTATCCAAAAATACCACAAAAAATCCCAAAAAATCCCAAAAATATCCCCCCAAAAAACCCCAAAAACCACGTGAAGCTGGCGGCCAAAGGTAAGAAAAAACCCCCAATAACACCCAAAGAAATCTCCAAACAATCCCCAAAATATTAAAAAAAAAATCTCCAACAATGTCCCCCAAAAATTCCCCAAAACCCCCAAAAATCCCCAAATAATCCACAAAAAACCTCGAACCCCCCCCCCACCCCAAAATATCCCCAAAAATTACCAAAACAATTCCCAGAAAAAATCCACAAAAAATCCCCAAACTTTTAAAAAATATCCCCCCAAAAAATCCCAAAAATCCGCTGCAGATGGCGGCCAAAGGGAGAAAGAACCTCAAAAATCTACCTAAAAACCCCAAAAATTACCATAAAAATCTCAAAAAAATCGCCAAAAATTTAAAAAAAAAAAAAAAAAAAAAAAAAAAAAACCCAAAAAAATCCCCAAAAAATATCCCCCCAAAAATTCCCAAAAATCCCCCCAAAAATTCCAAAATATCCCCCTAAAAATTCCAAAAAACCTCAAAAAACCCCCAAAAACCATCCCAAAAATAGCCCCAAAAATTACCAAAATCCCCCCAAAAATTTCCCCAAAAACATCCCCCAAACAACCTCCAAAAATTACCAAAAACATTCCCAAAAGAAACCCCAAAAACCACCTGGAGCTGCCGGCCAAAGGTAAGAAAAAGCCCCCCAAAATCCCCCAAAATTACCAAAAATATTTCCCAAAGAATTCCCAAAGAAGTTCCAAAAACCCACCAAAAATCCCCCCAAAATCCCCAAAAAAGGCCCATAAAACCTAAAACAAACAAATTTAAAAAATCCTCATAAATATTCCCAAAAAATTCCCTAAAACCCGAAAAAAATTCCCTAAAAAATCCCCAAAAATTCCCAAAAAATTCCCCCGAAAAATACCCCAAAAAATCCCAAAAAAATCCCAAAAATTACCACAAAACCCCAAAAAATTACCAAAATCCAAAAAAATTCCCCAAAAATTACCAAAAATATCCTCAAAAAATTCCCCAAAAATCACCTGGAGCTGGCGGCCAAAGGTAAAAAAAAAACCCCAAAAAAACCCCCAAAAATACCCCAAAAAATTTCAAAGAAATCGCCAAAATTTAAAAAAAATCCCCCAAAAAATCCCTCCAAAAATTCCCGAAAACTCCCCAAAATCCCAAAAACATCCCCCCAAAAATTAAAAAAAAAAAAAACCTCAAAAAAACAATTTCAAAATTATCCCCAAAAATTACCAAAACCCTCAAAAAAATTCCCCCCCAAAAATCCCAAAAAAATCTCCATAAATTACCAAAAACATCCCCAAAAGAAACCCCAAAAACCACCTGGAGCTGGCGGCCAAAGGTAAGAACAAAAACCCCAAAAATACCAAAAATACCTCAAGAATACCCCCAAAATATCCCCTAAAATTACCAAAACCAACCCAAAAACTCCCAAAAAAACCCTCTAGAAACCCCCGCAAAAATCCCACAAAATCACAATAACCCGGCGGCCGATGGTGAGAAAAAAACCCAAAAAACACCCCAAAAATGTCCCCCAAAATTAACAAAATCCCCCCCAAAATTCCCCAAAAAACTCCCCAAAAAATCCCCAAAACTTCCAAAAAAATCCTCAAAAAATCCCCAAAAGCTTCCAAATAAATTCCCCAAACACCCCAAAAAGTTCCCAAAAAAACCCCCAAAGAATTCCAAAACCCCCCTAGAAACACCCCAAAAAACCTCCAACATCCCCATAACCTGGCAGCCAAAGGTGAAAAAAAACACAAAAACACCCCGAAAATATCACCAAAAATCCTCAAAAAATATCCCCAAAAATCCCCCAAAAATTCCCTAAAAAAACCAACAAAATCTACCAAAAATATCCCCAAAAAATTCCCCAAATTCCAAAAACCCCCCAAAAATCCCAGAAAATCCCAAAAAAAGTCCCAAAAAACCTCAAAAAACCCCAAAAATATCCCCATCAATATCCCCAAAAAATTCCCAAAAACCCGAAAAAAAATTTCCTAAAATCCCAAAAAGATTCCCAAAAAATTTCCCCCCAAAATGCCCCAAAAAATCCCAAAAAAATCCCAAAAATTACCAAACGCCCCTCCCAAAATTTCCAAAAATCCTGAAAAAAATTCCAAAAACATCCCCCAAAAATTACCAAAAATATTCCCCAAAAAAACTCCAAAAATTAGCTGGACCAGGTGGCCAAAGTGAGAAAAAAACCCAAAAAACACCCCAAAAAACCAGCCAAAAACCCCAAAAATATCCCCAAAAATTATTAAAAATGGCTCAAAATGATGCCCCTTTCACACCGCTGGTAGAAATGACACAATACCAAAAAAACCTGTACCTGTTCCGTTTCAGACTGAAGCAACAGGATATTCCTGGCTTCTAGTGCAGCAGGGAAGGGAAGTGTTTGGATAATCCTGTCTTCATTTGATTTCTTCATGAAAGCCATCACTGCCCTCAATCGGGACATCCAAAACACCCAGGACATCTAAAAAATGAAGAAAAAAATCTAAGCAGAGGATCCAGACTACCAGGAAAAACAACAGAGGTAGAATGCAACACTCCAAGAATACAAGGCATCTTTTTAATTTATCAAAAAAAAAAAAAAAAAAAAAAAAAAAGGATGAAAGCCACCTTTGTCACACAATACAACGTATTATGCCAATTATATATTTGGTTTTTGTTCCCCTGTATTGTTCTGTGTTTGCACTTGCTGCTGCTTTCCATGCCTTGCTCTGTATGTAAATTCACCTTTAGCACTGTGTCCATGGAGTGTATCTGTAATTGAATTGGTACCTGTCCTTGCCTTTGTACACCTTGCTGTGTTTTGCTGTGAATAAAAACATTCATTCAATAAAGTTAAGTCACCCTAGTCAGGATACCCCACTTCCCCTTGGCTCCTGTCTTTCTTTGGTGTGATTTAGTCTTTTTTTTCACTGTATTTCTTGCTTTGCTTCTCACTTTACCTTTCAGTCTATTTATGACTGTGCTTTTCTGTTTTTAACTTTATTTTTGACTGCCTCTCTAACTCTATCTCTGGTTTCTGTTTCTCACTGCTTCTAACTCTGTCTCTCTGGTTCTCTAACTCTATGGCTGTTTCCTTATATCCCTCTACCACTCTTCCACTGAAAGTCTTTCTCTGTTTCTCTAACTCTGTTTTACTATTTTCCCCTAACCCGAACTCCGTTTTGCTCTTTCTCTCTATTTCATATTAGCTCTAGTTTTAACCCTAACTCTAACCCTGTTTCCAACTTTGCTTTCTAGCTGTAAAATTAAAAAATCAGCAGTAGAAATTTTCAGGCTCCCTGTGAGAAAAAAAAAAACCAAACAAAACCAAACAAATTAAAAAAAAAAACAAAGCAAAACAAAACACAACAAAACAAAAAAAAAAAAAACACAAAAAAGCCCCGGCAAAATACCTTACATTATTATTTAAATAAAAATATTTACACCTCAGGAGCCTGAAATTTTCTACTGCTGCACCAGACATACCTATTTTTTCTTCTTTTTCATATATACCAGGTAGGGCCCCTCATTAATACTCCAGATGGCAGTGACTAATAATTACCTTGATTGACCATTCCATGCCTACTCTGGAGTACTAATGAAAGTAGAGAGTTAACTACAGCCACACCTTATTAGTTAGTTGGGCAGTTAATTCAGTATTTAGCTAACTAGCCAATTTCTCGGTGCACCACCACGCCTGTCACTCACCCAAAGATCCACTTCTCACACAAGCCCAGCCCGTCGCAACCCCAGCCCCGCTCCGGCGCCCTGGCAGCGCTGCCGTCCTGTGGGCACAGCGCGGTGCTGCGCGCGTGCCCTTCCGATGATGGGGGCGAGCGCGTGCCGGGACCCTGCCCTGTAGGACTGCCGCCACGCTGCGGATGCCGCTTGCGGCAGGAGCCGGCCGAGACAAGCATCCCCGCCCGTGCCTGCCGCCGCTCGAGCGTCGGCCGGAGCTCTTTTCGGCGTCGTTGCCGGATTCAGGCAGGCGGATTAGAAATTGACATGGTGAGGGGCGTTACGGGTACCACAACAAAGATGGCAGCCGGGCCGGAAGTGGCCTCTGCCAGTACTAAAGACGGCAGCAGCGAAGGGCGGAAGTCTTGTCTTGCCACTCTCAAGATGGCGGTTTGGCCGGCACGCGCCTGACCTTCTATATATGGCGGCAGAAAGGGCGGGAAAGCAAGGACCTCAGTGTGATTTTGGGGGCTGCCTGCGCGCGACGCAGACACCGATCCCCGCGGCGCGGTTTTCTGCGGCGTTTCCGAGAGTGCGGACACGGGCTGTGGGCTCAGCTGCGCCGCGGGCGCGTGGGAGTCGGACAGGCGCCGACAGGCAGCGGCGGGGATGCCTTTCTCTGCTTCGGGTGCTGCGGCCGTAGGCGCCATCTGGAGCGTGGCTGCAGTCCCACATGGCAGGGTCCCGGCACGGGGGGGGGGGGGGGTGGCTTTCCGCCATCTTGAGAAGGGCAGCATGCAGTACCGCACTGTGCCCACAAGGCGGCAGCACTGCCGCCCTTCCCACGCTCGCAGCCACGGCCGGTCTCAGCCTTCGCCAGCGCGGACCTCGCAGCCCGAACTCGGCGTCACCCTCCCTCTATTCACACACACCCCCCGCTCCCCGCTCGATCCGGGCGGCGGCGGCGACGCCTCAGTGTGAAAAACACGGTTCACGGTTCTGGGAGAATTACAAGGTTTAATAAAAAAGGCAATAGGAGACCTGCACGAAGCCAAGGGTTAAAAGGACCGGGTGCTTGGCATGCTGCCCGGAGCACACCTGCATTGGGAACACCCTGTAAATACGTTTCACGATCCATCCATTTGTTACATACTCATAGACCTTCATGTACAGTCAGCAGTTTCTGGGAACTGTTTAGCACGGCCACTCCTTGGCTCCGCCTTTTTAGAGCGTGCCTGGTTTTGGCTTGTGGTTTTATTCTTCCTTTTCCCTTTTCATTTGGGTGTGGTCCAGCCGGTGAGTGTTGATAATTGTCAGCTGCAGGGGTCCCCAACACCCCTAAAATATCTCCCAAAAACCCCCCAAATATCCCAAAAACCAAAAAAAAATCCCAAAAACCCCAAAAATTGCTAAAAAATACCCAACCCCCCCCCCACCAAAACAGCCCAAAAACACCCCAAAAGATTACCGAAAACCCCCAAAAATCACCTGAAGCTGGCGGCCAAATAGGAGAAAAAAACCCAAAACCACCCAAAAACATTCTCAAAAATTACCAAAAACCTCCCAAAACATTCCCAAAACAATCCCTAAAATATCCCTAAAAATTACCAAAAAAAAACCCCAAAATTCCCCAAAACGCAAAAACAGTTCCCAAAAAAAAAACCCCCAAAATTACAAAAAATATTCTTAAAAAATCCCCCCCAAAATCACCTGGAGCTGGCGGCCAAAGGTAAGAAAAAACAACTCAAAAACCCCCAAAAATACCCAAAAAATACCCAAAATATGCAAAAAAAAAAAAAAAAAAAAAAATCCCTCCAAAAATTTCCCAAACTCCCCAAAAATTCAAAAAGAAACCACCAAAAATCTCAATAAAACTCAAAAAACCCCAAAAAATCCCAAATATATCCCCCAAAATCACCAAAAATCCAAAAAAAATTCCCCGCCAAAAAATCCCCAAAGATTACCAGAAATATCCCACCAAAAAACCCCAAAGCCACGTGGAAGTGGCGGCCAAAGGTAAGAAAAATCCCAAAAAAACCCACAAAAATACCCCAGACAAAATCCCCAAAAATCGTCAAAAATTAAAAAAAAAAAAAAAAAAATCTCCAAAAAAGTCCCCCTAAAAATTCCCCAAACTGTTGCCTGTAGCTTAGGCTAGTGCGACCTGGTTAGGAGCGAGACCACGGCGCACTTACTACCTTGCCGGACAGATCACACATCACACCAATGTGGTGAACGGCGAAATGCAATTTCTTTCCTGTGGACACCCGCTTATAGAACCGCGGCGTGCCCACGTCACTTCCTTTTGCGGTTACGTAACTTGGCAACTCAATGGAGAGGAAGGGGCCCTACCTCCTCGTACAACCCGAGATCTTCCGTGCGGTTGTGGCTAACTACATTTCCCCTCTCCATGAACAATTAACTTTAACTTATACAAACGCAACAACTACAATTTGGATAGACAACTTGTTAACAACATGCAAATAAACTAAATCGTTAGTAAATTAAACGAGCTTTGCGGTTAGTTTAAGTTAGCTGCCTTTGCTGCAAAAGCAAAATATCAACTTGACTTAACCGGGCTTTAACAAACGGGTAACTCTATTAAGCAAACAAGGTCCAAATATAAGGGCAAGTATTATAACAACAACGGGTCCTATTAGGGTAGAGACTATAGGGGTAATCCAAGGGTGTTGGCTGAAGAGGGATTTAAACCAGTTTTGCTGCTGGAGCTCGTAGCTGCGACGCTTGAGTCTATTTTTGAGCTCTGCCGTAGATTGTCGGATGGGACCTGAGCGGTTCACGTAGGTGCAACACTCCTCGTTTAAAGCTGCGCATAATCCTCCCTGCTGCATTAGCAGCAGCTCCAGACCTCGCCTATTTTGGAGGACCATTTCTGACAGGAAAAACAAAGATTCTTCCAGTCTTAAAATATTTCCGTGGATTTCAAGGAGGTCTTCGTCTATTGTTTGCTGTAACTGCTGCAGGCTTGTTTTTGTGTGGCTAGTGATGTAATGCCGGTGGCTGCACCTGTTCCTCCGAAAGTTAGCAGAACTGCTAGACTGACTGCGGTGGCTACTTCCCGTTTTATTCGCTGCGGCTCAGTCTCGAAGTGCAGCGTGACCTCATCATCCGTGTGGTAAAGGATCCTGGGAATGACAACAACTTGAACACAGAAATCGTTAATTTCGTTAAAGTGCTTTACGGAAAACAGGGGTAAGCCCGGTGGCGTGACAAGCCCACATATTTCCCGATGCAGGAATGGCCCATTTTTTGCGTTGGTCTAAGCGGATTGAGGAGCCACACAGCTCTTTATTTTGGGTTTTAACACTTTTGTTTCCTATACAAGCTCCATAGCCTGAAATTATTCCTAGGGTGATCCCTTTGCTGGGAGCATCCCACTTGCATTGTTTGGGACTGGCTTCCTGGGAATATTTAAAGGTTTTTTTGGAACCAATTCCCTCGTAAAAGGGCGGTCTGGAATCGTAACACAACCAACATGACCTTGTGAGTTCGGGACGTGAGGTGTTAAGGGATATAAAGGCAGCACGCAACATTCGGGTAAACAAATTTTGCGAAAGGGTCTCGGGTGTAGGAATAGCTTGTGCAGGGTTTAATAAGGTAGCGGTGGCAAGCGGTTTTTTTCTCCATGGATAAGGTGGCCATGGGGGTTTATTTTTCGAAAGGTCGCCAATTCATTAGGCACTACTGCTATGTGTCGCTTATGTGATGGGGACCTAATGATTTGCACGACAGCGCCTCTGTCAGGATTGCGGGTGAGAGACATATCTTCACGCATGTAAATTGACCATAATTTGCCTATTGCCCAAGATGGATCATTCGCCCGCAGGACCGTAACTGTGAGATGTGTGCAGTTTCCAGGATGCTTACCTTGGTAAGTGCTCCTGGAAATGCAGCTACTGGGCCAACCTGTCACTTTTAAGAATTCGTCTTCCTTGGAGGCTTCCATCGGTTGCCAGTTACTATGGTCTCGCATCCCCAATATCCACAGAACCAGTAACCTGGGTAGGTGCAATACTCTTTACCGGGGTTATTACTCGGGCACCAATATGTCCCTACCTTGATGACTTGAGAGGCTTGGCCGGATCGATCGCTGGTAAAAATGTCTGTCAGGCGCACGGTCCAGGCTGGAGTGTTGGTTTCGGTCTGGCCTATGATGGCGCCAGTGATGAAGTTTCGAAACGTCCAGACGTGGGGCTGATAAGGGTGATGGCCGGTGTTGAGGTGGATCGATGTCAACAGGATGCAAAGGCACAAGAAGAGAGTCGGAGGCTTGGCTGATGGCCTGTAATAGGAGACCTGTGGGAAAATACTCAGAGTGTCTGTTAGCTTTTGCTAGGCAAAACCGGCCTTATGGATTTTAAGGGGCACCACTTAATGTCATTATCTCTTTTTACTGCTGCGTACCCTCTGCCAGTTACAACTAGTTTCCACCCTGTTTCCCATTCTCCTAACTCATTTTTTATGCTGACCGGGGGACCCTCTTGCACCGCTTCTACAGCCCAATGCTTCTGTGAAGGAGCCTGACCTTGATCCCCTCTAGGAAATTAATTTAGGGCGAGCATGGCAGTTGCGAGCAAACGTGGCTGCTCTGACGGGGGAATGGTACTGACAAACCCCTCAGCCCTTGCCAGAGTTTCCAGTTTTGACTTTAGGGTTTGATTGGCTCTCTCCACAATGGCCTGTCCGGTAGTGTTGTATGGAGTGCCCTGCTTCAGGACAATGCCCATTTGTTGGTGAATTCTTGGGCCGCTTTTGAAACAAAACGAGTTCCGTTGTCTGTTTTAATTTGCCTTGGGATACCGAGCCAGGCCATGGCTGATAACCAGTGTTGGACTGCAGCTTTAGAATTTGCTTTCGCCTGTTGGGTCCCAATAATGACTCCGCTGAACGTGTCTACGGTAACAGCGAGCCACGCTCTGGGTTTTAGTAGCTGGCATAGTGTGAAGTCGGTTTGCCAAATTTCTGAGGCTTTTAGGCCTCTAGGGCTGACACCACAGGACCACAATGGAGACTTCTGGCAGTAAGGACAGGTGGCTACAATGTGCTTGGCATCAGACATGGAAATGTCGCATTGCTTGGCTAGTGCTCTGGCTCCTATGTGCAGGGACTCGTGCAACTGTCGCGCGCTTTGTAAGGTCCATAGGTTCTTGGCTGCGGCATCAGCTTTATCATTTCCCAGCTGGAAATATCCTTTAATGGGGCTGTGGCTGTTTATATGGATGACTGTCACAGTGCCTTGTCGTGAGTGCAGTGCTTCTTCAATCGTTAAAGCAGCCGGTGAAATGGCAACGCCTGGGTGAGACATGGACTGACAGAGCTTTGCTGCAAACAAGGAGTCAGTAACGATATTGAGATGGTTGGTTGGGAACAAGTTGCAAGCCAGCACTATTGCGGACGCTTCTAGCAACTGAACAGACAAAGACTGATCTTTCATTTTTACACATTGCCACCGACCTTGTTCTTGCCATACGACTGCTGCTGTAGAGGTTGTTGATGATGCATCCGTGAACACAGTTGGACCGGGTAGAGGTCGATCTAGGACTTTAGGTGGGAGATTAATGTCCACTACAGCGAGTAGCTGAATCCATGGAGGCTTCGCGGCGTAGCAGAGTTCTCCTCCGAATCCGAACAGAGCTAGTGCAAGGTGTTCTGAAAGCGCTACCGATGCAGAAGGAATTTGCTTTCTGAATGGGAGATATATTTTTGTGGGCTCGGAGCCTAGATGGTTCAGGGCGAGCTTTCGGCCCTTCATAATTACACTTCCGAGGCACTCAACTCCGGGAGTAAAGGCTCCTTGAGATTTTCCCAGGAGTACCCACTGCACTGGCTTGGCTGACTCGGGAGGGCCTTGAGCTAACGCTCCGACTCCCCCCTCCTTTGTGAAATGCACGTACAGGTCTAAAGGCAGGTTGGGATTCCACCTAGCTAGTGCAGCTACAGCCAACTGTCGTTCGATGTAATCAAGCGAGTGGGCGGCCTCTTTTGAGATAACTTTGGATTCCCAGGGTGCTTGCCTTTCAAGAGGTCATACAAGGGGGACATGACCTCTGGGGAATAAGGATGGTGTTTCGCAGCCACTGTAAAGACCCTACCAGCTGCTGAACATCATGCAGCGTCTTGACGTCGCGTCGGATTTTGAATGCAGGAGGTGACACAAAGAACTGTCAATTTTTACGCCCAAAAAGGTGACGGAAGGGCCCTTTTTTATCTTTGCTTCTGCTATTTCAAACCCGTTGATTTTCAGGGCACTTGAAACCTCTGTTACGATGGCGTCTACTTGGCTTGATGTGGAGGCGGCGATCAAGATGTCATCCATATACTGGATGATTGTTGCTTCGGGGTTCTTCAATCGGACTGGGGCCAGGGCTTTGCTAACGACGATTTGGCAAATCGTGGGAGAGCTGATCATGCCTTGGGGTAGAACCTTCCACTGAAACCGAAGGCTAGGTTGATGACCATTTGAAAAAATGATGGAAAAGGCGAACCGCTCTTTGTCCTGCTCATGCAGCGGAATTGAGAAAAAGCAGTCTTTAATATCAATCACGGCACAAGGCTGGTTTGTGGGTATAAAAGAATTGCTGGGCAGCTTGGGCAGCACTGGTCCCATTGGCTGAATCTTTTTGTTGACAGCTCGTAGGTCATGTAACAGGCGAAAACCTTCGCCACTGCGCTTGGGAATGACAAAAACTGGTGTGTTCCACGGTGAAACTGAGGGCTCGCCATGGCCCTGCTGCTGCTCCAGGCCCTGCCCGAGGGCTGCCCGCCGGCGCGGAGCCCGCCCAGGCTGAGAGAGCTTGTCAAGATACTGACATTTGCTAAATGTCCTGGAGAGGGAGAGGGAGTGACTTGAGCAGGAAACTGGATTTTGTTAATGAAAGAAGATAATTCACAGGAGAAGGGTTTTGGCTGGTGTGGACCATCATCATCATCCTCAGCTGCTGTTGTGCTTGCCATCACCGCCGCACCAAGCACCGCCTGCAGGCCCAGCAGCGGCAGCACGAGATCAACCTGATCGCCTACCGGGAGGCCCATAACTACTCAGCCCTGCCCTTCTATTTCCGGTTTTTGCCAAATTATTTGCTACCTCCCTATGAGGAAGTGGTGAACCGACCGCCGACCCCCCCGCCCCCGTACAGTGCCTTACATCAGCAGTGTGTCCCAGCAGGCAGCAGTAGCACAATCCCGGACACGCCCAGAGCCCTGCAGCCAGCACAGAGCAGCTCTGCAGCACCCAGCAGCAATACCAGCAGTACTGACAGCACGGGGCGCCCGGCCGCGGGGACCCCGAGCCCTCCACCACCGTGCTGGGTGAGAGAGCCGTGGCCAAAACGCAACGCATGGAGCCCAGCGGCGCCAGCACGGGAGCCGAGCTGGTGGAGAGGGCCGGTCCCGATAAGGATACGGAGTGCAAGGAGGAACTGCTGAAAGGTTACAGCTCTAAAAGCTTGGAGCAAAGCGGCGCCATCCCCGACGCCAAGGACAAGACGCCGGGCAGGCAGCGCCGTTTCACCGGCGACTCGGGCATAGAAGTGTGTGTGTGCAACCGGGGTCATCACCACGACGACCTCAAGGACTTTGATGGGCTCATTGACGACGCTCTGGACGGGCCCCTGGACTTCTGCGACAGCTGCAGCAGCCGTCCCCACGGGGACGAGGAGGAAGGGCTCTTCAGTGCCACGGAGGAGCTTTTTGTTTGCACGCCACGGGGTTTGATTTACAAATTCGGCAAAAGTTGCCGGCATAAGTCTGAGTCTGGGTCGGAATCCGAATCGAAATCTGAATCGAAGCGGGCTTTGCGCAAGAAGGACATTGTTTTCTAGATTTAAATCCTTGCACCACTCATCCCGGCTCGGCCTTAGGGGTGTCTCGACCTCGCTCTCTGACTGGGAGGAAGTGGAGTGGTCAGGGACTTCCGGCAGACTGTGCTTTTTAGTTGGACTCCGCCCTCTGGGTTTTTGGTGGCGACGCCTGCCTTACTCCGCCTTTTTTCTAGGGGCTTCTTGGCCATATAAGGAAACGTGTGATGGCTCGCTCTCTGATAGGCCTCCGGTCTCCCCTCCCAGTTAGAAACCACGCCTCCCTCCCCTTGGTCTTGACCGCGCATGTCTGTGGCGGGAATCAGCGTTGGCCCCGCCCCTCCCGCTCCCCTTCGGCGCCATTTTGTGGGGCATAGGGTGGTGGTCTTATTTTCATTTCACTTTCATTAATATCATTAGTACCGGCGTTAGAAAACGGGGAACTATCGCGTTGGGGAAGTGGGTTTGGGTTAGGTTTAGGATCGGAGGTCGGGAGTGGAGATGAGGGTCGCGACAGCGAAGGGTTGTTAGTATCCAACAACGAATGTGAACTTGCAAGGTTATCGGTAACAACAGTCTGAGTTGCGGCTCCAACACCCAGCTTCGGAATGGCTCTTAAACATTGCTGGGCTGCCTTCCACGTCTCTTGCTCTTCTAGAGCCTTTGTCAATGCTTGTTTAACTTTGCCCCATCTCTTTAGACATTTACTAGAGCCGGAGGCAATAACGTCTTCAGCAAGAGCAGTCGTGCACAACCCCCAACATTCGGAGTGCAAAACGTCCACAGGACGATCAATAGCATTCAGCATTAACAACCGCCTAATAGCAGTATTAAAGTCATTAAACTTGCAATGAATTCCCCACTGTGTGTGGATTTCTTCAATTACCTTCCCGAGTGATTCCATCTCGGTGGTACTGGGAGCGTCCTCCCCACCGGGGTCAGCCAGCTGCCTCGGTCGTCTCCTCCGCCAGCGTGCTTCCCGTCGCCCCGCTCAAGCCCGTGTGCCGGGGAGCAGACCGGGTTGCGGCACCACTATGTTGCCTGTAGCTTAGGCTAGTGCGACCTGGTTAGGAGCGAGACCACGGCGCACTTACTACCTTGCCGGACAGATCACACATCACACCAATGTGGTGAACGGCGAAATGCAATTTCTTTCCTGTGGACACCCGCTTATAGAACCGCGGCGTGCCCACGTCACTTCCTTTTGCGGTTACGTAACTTGGCAACTCAACGGAGAGGAAGGGGCCCTACCTCCTCGTACAACCCGAGATCTTCCGTGCGGTTGTGGCTAACTACACAAACCCCAAAAATCCCCCAAAAATCCGCAAAAACTCAAAAAACCACCAAAAAACATCCCAAAAAAATCCAAAAATTAACAAAAGCCCAAAAGTAATTCCCAAAAAAATCCCAGAAAATCCCCAAAAATTTTTAAAAATATCACCCCAAAAAAATCCCAAAAATAAGCTGGAGCTGGTGGCCAAACCAAAAAATACTACCCAAAAACCACCAAAAATTACAAAAAACAAAATATCCAAAAAATCGCCAGAATAAAATAAAAATTAAAAAAAAACAAAAAAACCCCGTAAAAATTCCCCAAACCCCCCCAAAAATCCCAAAAAAATCCCTGCAAAAACCTCAAAAAAAACCCAAAAATACCATCCCAAAAGTATCCCCAAAAATTACCAAATTCCCTCAAATAAATCTCCAAAAAACTACCCAAAAAATCCCCAAAACTTCCAAAAAAGTCTTCAAAATATCCCCAAAAACACTTCCAAATAAATTCCCCAAAACCCCCCAAAAATTCCCAAAAAATACCCTAAAATCATCCCCAAATATCCCCCAAAAATCCCCAAAAATTACCAAAAATATCCCCCAAAAAATTCCCAAAAAACCTAAAGAAACAAATTTTTAAAAAATCCCCATAAATATCCCCATAAAATTTCCTAAAACCCGAAGAAAATTCCATAAAACGCCATAAAAATTCCCAAAAAATTTTATCCAAAAATACCACAAAAAATCCCCAAAAAATCCCAAAAATATCCCCCCAAAAAACCCCAAAAACCACGTGAAGCTGGCGGCCAAAGGTAAGAAAAAACCCCCAATAACACCCCCAAAGAAATCTCCAAACAATCCCCAAAATATTAAAAAATAAATCTCCAACAATGTCCCCCAAAAATTCCCCAAAACCCCCCAAAAATCCCCAAATAATCCACAAAAAACCTCGAACCCCCCCCCCCCCAAAATATCCCCAAAAATTACCAAAAACAATTCCCAGAAAAAATCCACAAAAAATCCCCAAAACTTTTAAAAAATATCCCCCCCAAAAAATCCCAAAAATCCGCTGTAGATGGCGGCCAAAGGGGAGAAAGAACCTCAAAAATCTACCTAAAAACCCCCCAAAATTACCATAAAAAAATCTCAAAAAAATCGCCAAAAATTTAAAAAAAAAAAAAAAAAAAAAAAAAAAAAAAACAACCCAAAAAAATCCCCAAAAAATATCCCCCCAAAAATTCCCAAAAATCCCCCCAAAAATTCCAAAATATCCCCCTAAAAATTCCAAAAAACCTCAAAAAACCCCCAAAAACCATCCCAAAAATAGCCCCAAAAACCATCCCAAAAATAGCCCCAAAAATTTCCCCAAAAACATCCCCCAAACAACCTCCAAAAATTACCAAAAACATTCCCAAAAGAAACCCCAAAAACCACCTGGAGCTGCCGGCCAAAGGTAAGTAAAAAGCCCCCCAAAATCCCCCAAAAATTACCAAAAATATTTCCCCAAAGAATTCCCAAAGAAGTTCCAAAAACCCACCAAAAATCCCCCCAAAATCCCCAAAAAAGGCCCATAAAAACCTAAAACACACAAATTTAAAAAAATCCTCATAAATATTCCCAAAAAATTCCCTAAAACCCGAAAAAAATTCCCTAAAAAATCCCCAAAAAGTTCCCAAAAAATTCCCCTGAAAAATCCCCCAAAAAATCCCAAAAAAATCCCAAAAATTACCACAAAACCCCCAAAAATTACCAAAATCCAAAAAAATTCCCCAAAAATTACCAAAAATATCCTCAAAAAATTCCCCAAAAATCACCTGGAGCTGGCGGCCAAAGGTAAGAAAAAAAAACCCCCAAAAACCCCCAAAAATACCCCCAAAAAATTTCAAAGAAATCGCCAAAATTTAAAAAAAATCCCCCAAAAAATCCCTCCAAAAATTCCCGAAAACTCCCCAAAAATCCCAAAACATCCCCCCAAAAATTAAAAAAAAAAAAAAACCTCAAAAAAACAATTTCAAAATTATCCCCCAAAATTACCAAAACCCTCAAAACAATTCCCCCCCAAAAAATCCCCAAAAAAATCTCCTTAAATTACCAAAAACATCCCCAAAAGAAACCCCAAAAACCACCTGGAGCTGGCGGCCAAAGGTAAGAACAAAAACCACCAAAAATAATACCAAAAATACCTCAAGAATACCCCCCAAAATATCCCCTAAAATTACCAAAACCAACCCAAAAACTCCCAAAAAAACCCTCTAGAAACCCCCGCAAAAATCCCACAAAATCACAATAACCCGGCGGCCGATGGTGAGAAAAAAAACCCAAAAAACACCCCAAAAATGTCCCCCAAAATTAACAAAATCCCCCCCAAAATTCCCCAAAAAACTCCCCAAAAAATCCCCAAAACTTCCAAAAAAATCCTCAAAAAATCCCCAAAAGCTTCCAAATAAATTCCCCAAGACACCCCAAAAAGTTCCCAAAAAAACACCCTAAAATTACCAAAAGCCCCCCAAAAAATTCCCAAAAACCCCCCTAGAAACACCCCAAAAAAACCTCCAACATCCCCATAACCTGGCAGCCAAAGGTGAAAAAAAAAACACAAAAACACCCCGAAAATATCACCAAAAATCCTCAAAAAATATCCCCAAAAATCCCCCAAAAATTCCCTAAAAAAACCAACAAAATCTACCAAAAATATCCCCAAAAAATTCCCAAATTCCAAAAACCCCCCAAAAATCCCAGAAAATCCCAAAAAAAGTCCCAAAAAACCCTCAAAAAACCCCCAAAAATATCCCCATCAATATCCCCAAAAAATTCCCAAAAACCCGAAAAAAATTTCCTAAAATCCCAAAAGATTCCCAAAAAATTTCCCCCCAAAATGCCCCAAAAAATCCCAAAAAAATCCCAAAAATTACCAAACGCCCCTCCCAAAATTTCCAAAAATCCTGAAAAAAATTCCCAAAAACATCCCCCAAAAATTACCAAAAATATTCCCCAAAAAAACTCCAAAAATTAGCTGGACCAGGTGGCCAAAGTGAGAAAAAAAACCCAAAAAACACCCCAAAAAAACCAGCCAAAAACACCCCAAAAATATCCCCAAAAATTATTAAAAATGGCTCAAAATGATGCCCCTTTCACACCGCTGGTAGAAATGACACAATACCAAAAAAACCTGTACCTGTTCCGTTTTCAGACTGAAGCAACAGGATATTCCTGGCTTCTAGTGCAGCAGGGAAGGGAAGTGTTTGGATAATCCTGTCTTCATTTGAAGATTTCTTCATGAAAGCCATCACTGCCCTCAATTGGGACATCCAAAACACCCAGGACATCTAAAAAATGAAGAAAAAAATCTAAGCAGAGGATCCAGACTACCAGGAAAAACAACAGAGGTAGAATGCAACACTCCAAGAATACAAGGCATCTTTTTAATTTATCAAAAAAAAAAAAAAAAAAAAAAAAAAAAAAAGGACGAAAGCCACCTTTGTCACACAATACAACGTATTATGCCAATTATATATTTGGTTTTTGTTCCCCTGTATTGTTCTGTGTTTGCACTTGCTGCTGCATTTCCATGCCTTGCTCTGTATGTAAATTCACCTTTAGCACTGTGTCCATGGAGTGTATCTGTAATTGAATTGGTACCTGTCCTTGCCTTTGTACACCTTGCTGTGTTTTGCTGTGAATAAAAACATTCATTCAATAAAGTTAAGTCACCCCTAGTCAGGATACCCCACTTCTTCCCCTTGGCTCCTGTCTTTCTTTGGTGTGATTTAGTCTTTTTTTTTCACTGTATTTCTTGCTTTGCTTCTCACTTTACCTTTCAGTCTATTTATGACTGTGCTTTTCTGTTTTTAACTTTATTTTTGACTGCCTCTCTAACTCTATCTCTGTGTTTCTGTTTCTCACTGCTTCTAACTCTGTCTCTCTGGTTCTCTAACTCTATGGCTGTTTCCTTATATCCCTCTACCACTCTTCCACTGAAAGTCTTTCTCTGTTTCTCTAACTCTGTTTTACTATTTTCCCCTAACCCGAACTCCGTTTTGCTCTTTCTCTCTATTTCATATTAGCTCTAGTTTTAACCCTAACTCTAACCCTGTTTCCAACTTTGCGTTCTAGCTGTAAAATTAAAAAATCAGCAGTAGAAATTTTCAGGCTCCCTGTGAGAAAAAAAAAACCAAAACAAAACCAAACAAATTAAAAAAAAAAAAACAAAGCAAAACAAAACACAACAAAACAAACAAAAAAAAAACACAAAAAAGCCCCGGCAAAATACCTTACATTATTATTTAAATAAAAATATTTACACCTCAGGAGCCTGAAATTTTCTACTGCTGCACCAGACATACCTATTTTTTCTTCTTTTTCATATATACCAGGTAGGGCCCCTCATTAATACTCCAGATGGCAGTGACTAATAATTACCTTGATTGACCATTCCATGCCTACTCTGGAGTACTAATGAAAGTAGAGAGTTAACTACAGCCACACCTTATTAGTTAGTTGGGCAGTTAATTCAGTATTTAGCTAACTAGCCAATTTCTCGGTGCACCACCACGCCTGTCACTCACCCAAAGATCCACTTCTCACACAAGCCCAGCCCGTCGCAACCCCAGCCCCGCTCCGGCGCCCTGGCAGCGCTGCCGTCCTGTGGGCACAGCGCGGTGCTGCGCGCGTGCCCTTCCGATGATGGGGGCGAGCGCGTGCCGGGACGCTGCCCTGTAGGACTGCCGCCACGCTGCGGATGCCGCTTGCGGCAGGAGCCCGGCCGAGACAAGCATCCCCGCCCGTGCCTGCCGCCGCTCGAGCGTCGGCCGGAGCTCTTTTCGGCGTCGTTGCCGGATTCAGGCAGGCGGATTAGAAATTGACATGGTGAGGGGCGTTACGGGTACCACAACAAAGATGGCAGCCGGGCCGGAAGTGGCCTCTGCCAGTACTAAAGACGGCAGCAGCGAAGGGCGGAAGACTTGTCTTGCCACTCTCAAGATGGCGGTTTGGCCGGCACGCGCCTGACCTTCTATATATGGCGGCAGAAAGGGCGGGAAAGCAAGGACCTCAGTGTGATTTTGGGGGCTGCCTGCGCGCGACGCAGACACCGATCCCCGCGGCGCGGTTTTCTGCGGCGTTTCCGAGAGTGCGGACACGGGCTGTGGGCTCAGCTGCGCCGCGGGCGCGTGGGAGTCGGACAGGCGCCGACAGGCAGCGGCAGAGATGCCTTTCTCTGCTTCGGGGTTCTGCTGCGGCCGTAGGCGCCATCTGGAGCGTGGCTGCAGTCCCACATGGCAGGGTCCCGGCACGGGGTGGGGGGTCGGGGGGGGGGGGGGGGTGGCTTTCGCCATCTTGAGAAGGGTAGCATGCAGTACCGCACTGTGCCCACAAGGCGGCAGCACTGCCGCACTTCCCACGCTCGCAGCCACGGCCGGTCTCAGCCTTCGCCAGCGCGGACCTCGCAGCCCGAACTCGGCGTCACCCTCCCCTCTATTCACACACACCCCCCGCTCCCCGCTCGATCCGGGCGGCGGCGGCGACGCCTCAGTGTGAAAAACACGGTTCACGGTTCTGGGAGAATTACAAGGTTTAATAAAAAAGGCAATAGGAGACCTGCACGAAGCCAAGGGTTAAAAGGACCGGGTGCTTGGCATGCTGCCCGGAGCACACCTGCATTGGGAACACCCCTGTAAATACGTTTCACGATCCATCCATTTGTTACATACTCATAGACCTTCATGTACAGTCAGCAGTTTCTGGGAACTGTTTAGCACGGCCACTCCTTGGCTCCGCCTTTTTAGAGCGTGCCTGGTTTTTGGCTTGTGGTTTTATTCTTCTCCTTTTCCCTTTTCATTTGGGTGGTGGTCCAGCCGGTGAGTGTTGATAATTGTCAGCTGCAGGGGTCCCCAACACCCCTAAAATATCTCCCAAAAACCCCCCCAAATATCCCAAAAAAACAAAAAAAAATCCCAAAAACCCCCAAAAATTGCTAAAAAATACCAACCCCCCCCCCCCACCAAAACAGCCCAAAAACACCCCAAAAGATTACCGAAAACCCCCCAAAAATCACCTGAAGCTGGCGGCCAAATAGGAGAAAAAAACCCAAAACCACCCAAAAACATTCTCAAAAATTACCAAAAACCTCCCAAAACATTCCCAAAACAATCCCTAAAATATCCCTAAAAATTACCAAAAAAAACCCCAAAATTCCCCAAAACGCAAAAACAGTTCCCAAAAAAAAAAAACCCCAAAATTACAAAAAATATTCTTAAAAAAATCCCCCCCCAAAATCACCTGGAGCTGGCGGCCAAAGGTAAGAAAAACAACTCAAAAACCCCCCAAAAATACCCCAAAAAATACCCAAAATATCGCAAAAAAAAAAAAAAAAAAAAAAAAAAAAAATCCCTCCAAATATTTCCCAAAACTCCCCAAAAATTCAAAAAGAAACCACCAAAAATCTCAATAAAAACTCAAAAAAACCCCAAAAAATCCCAAATATATCCCCCAAAATCACCAAAAATCCAAAAAAAATTCCCCGCCAAAAAAATCCCCAAAGATTACCAGAAATATCCCACCAAAAAACCCCAAAAGCCACGTGGAAGTGGCGGCCAAAGGTAAGAAAAATCCCAAAAAAACCCCACAAAAATACCCCAGACAAAATCCCCAAAAATCGTCAAAAATTTAAAAAAAAAAAAAAAAAAATCTCCAAAAAAGTCCCCCTAAAAATTCCCCAAACTGTTGCCTGTAGCTTAGGCTAGTGCGACCTGGTTAGGAGCGAGACCACGGCGCACTTACTACCTTGCCGGACAGATCACACATCACACCAATGGGGTGAACGGCGAAATGCAATTTCTTTCCTGTGGACACCCGCTTATAGAACCGCGGCGTGCCCACGTCACTTCCTTTTGCGGTTACGTAACTTGGCAACTCAATGGAGAGGAAGGGGCCCTACCTCCTCGTACAACCCGAGATCTTCCGTGCGGTTGTGGCTAACTACATTTCCCCCTCTCCATGAACAATTAACTTTAACTTATACAAACGCAACAACTACAATTTGGATAGACAACTTGTTAACAACATGCAAATAAACTAAATCGTTAGTAAATTAAACGAGCTTTGCGGTTAGTTTAAGTTAGCTGCCTTTGCTGCAAAAGCAAAATATCAACTTGACTTAACCGGGCTTTAACAAACCGGGTGACTCTATTAAGCAAACAAGGTCCAAATATAAGGGCAAGTATTATAACAACAACGGGTCCTATTAGGGTAGAGACTATAGGGGTAATCCAAGGGTGTTGGCTGAAGAGGGATTTAAACCAGTTTTGCTGCTGGAGCTCGTAGCTGCGACGCTTGAGTCTATTTTTGAGCTCTGCCGTAGATTGTCGGATGGGACCTGAGCGGTTCACGTAGGTGCAACACTCCTCGTTTAAAGCTGCGCATAATCCTCCCTGCTGCATTAGCAGCAGCTCCAGACCTCGCCTATTTTGGAGGACCATTTCTGACAGGAAAAACAAAGATTCTTCCAGTCTTAAAATATTTCCGTGGATTTCAAGGAGGTCTTCGTCTATTGTTTGCTGTAACTGCTGCAGGCTTTGTTTTTGTGTGGCTAGTGATGTAATGCCGGTGGCTGCACCTGTTCCTCCGAAAGTTAGCAGAACTGCTAGACTGACTGCGGTGGCTACTTCCCGTTTTATTCGCTGCGGCTCAGTCTCGAAGTGCAGCGTGACCTCATCATCCGTGTGGTAAAGGATCCTGGGAATGACAACAACTTGAACACAGAAATCGTTAATTTCGTTAAAGTGCTTTACGGAAACACAGGGGGTAAGCCCGGTGGCGTGACAAGCCCACATATTTCCCGATGCAGGAACGGCCCATTTTTTGCGTTGGTCTAAGCGGATTGAGGAGCCACACAGCTCTTTATTTTGGGTTTTAACACTTTTGTTTCCTATACAAGCTCCATAGCCTGAAATTATTCCTAGGGTGATCCCTTTGCTGGGAGCATCCCACTTGCATTGTTTGGGACTGGCTTCCTGGGAATATTTAAAGGTTTTTTTGGAACCAATTCCCTCGTAAAAGGGCGGTCTGGAATCGTAACACAACCAACATGACCTTGTGAGTTCGGGACGTGAGGTGTTAAGGGATATAAAGGCAGCACGCAACATTCGGGTAAACAAATTTTGCGAAAGGGTCTCGGGTGTAGGAATAGCTTGTGCAGGGTTTAATAAGGTAGCGGTGGCAAGCGGTTTTTTTCTCCATGGATAAGGTGGCCATGGGGGGTTTATTTTTTCGAAAGGTCGCCAATTCATTAGGCACTACTGCTATGTGTCGCTTATGTGATGGGGACCTAATGATTTGCACGACAGCGCCTCTGTCAGGATTGCGGGTGAGAGACATATCTTCACGCATGTAAATTGACCATAATTTGCCTATTGCCCAAGATGGATCATTCGCCCGCAGGACCGTAACTGTGAGATGTGTGCAGTTTCCAGGATGCTTACCTTGGTAAGTGCTCCTGGAAATGCAGCTACTGGGCCAACCTGTCACTTTTAAGAATTCGTCTTCCTTGGGAGGCTTCCATCGGTTGCCAGTTACTATGGTCTCGCATCCCCAATATCCACAGAAGCAGTAACCTGGGTAGGTGCAATACTCTTTACCGGGGTTATTACTCGGGCACCAATATGTCCCTACCTTGATGACTTGAGAGGCTTGGCCGGATCGATCGCTGGTAAAAATGTCTGTCAGGCGCACGGTCCAGGCTGGAGTGTTGGTTTCGGTCTGGCCTATGATGGCGCCAGTGATGAAGTTTCGAAACGTCCAGACGTGGGGCTGATAAGGGTGATGGCCGGTGTTGAGGCGGATCGATGTCAACAGGATGCAAAGGCACAAGAAGAGAGTCGGAGGCTTGGCTGATGGCCTGTAATAGGAGACCTGTGGGAAAATACTCAGAGTGTCTGTTAGCTTTTGCTAGGCAAAACCGGCCTTATGGATTTTAAGGGGCACCACTTAATGTCATTATCTCTTTTTACTGCTGCGTACCCTCTGCCAGTTACAACTAGTTTCCACCCTGTTTCCCATTCTCCTAACTCATTTTTTATGCTGACCGGGGGACCCTCTTGCACCGCTTCTACAGCCCAATGCTTCTGTGAAGGAGCCTGACCTTGATCCCCTCTAGGAAATTAATTTAGGGCGAGCATGGCAGTTGCGAGCAAACGTGGCTGCTCTGACGGGGGAATGGTACTGACAAACCCCTCAGCCCTTGCCAGAGTTTCCAGTTTTGACTTTAGGGTTTGATTGGCTCTCTCCACAATGGCCTGTCCGGTAGTGTTGTATGGAGTGCCCTGCTTCAGGACAATGCCCCATTTGTTGGTGAATTCTTGGGCCGCTTTTGAAACAAAAGGAGTTCCGTTGTCTGTTTTAATTTGCCTTGGGATACCGAGCCAGGCCATGGCTGATAACCAGTGTTGGACTGCAGCTTTAGAATTTGCTTTCGCCTGTTGGGTCCCAATAATGACTCCGCTGAACGTGTCTATGGTAACAGCGAGCCACGCTCTGGGTTTTAGTAGCTGGCATAGTGTGAAGTCGGTTTGCCAAATTTCTGAGGCTTTTAGGCCTCTAGGGCTGACACCACAGGACCACAATGGAGACTTCTGGCAGTAAGGACAGGTGGCTACAATGTGCTTGGCATCAGACATGGAAATGTCGCATTGCTTGGCTAGTGCTCTGGCTCCTATGTGCAGGGACTCGTGCAACTGTCGCGCGCTTTGTAAGGTCCATAGGTTCTTGGCTGCGGCATCAGCTTTATCATTTCCCAGCTGGAAATATCCTTTAATGGGGCTGTGGCTGTTTATATGGATGACTGTCACAGTGCCTTGTCGTGAGTGCAGTGCTTCTTCAATCGTTAAAGCAGCCGGTGAAATGGCAACGCCTGGGTGAGACATGGACTGACAGAGCTTTGCTGCAAACAAGGAGTCAGTAACGATATTGAGATGGTTGGTTGGGAACAAGTTGCAAGCCAGCACTATTGCGGACGCTTCTAGCAACTGAACAGACAAAGACTGATCTTTCATTTTTACACATTGCCACCGACCTTGTTCTTGCCATACGACTGCTGCTGTAGAGGTTGTTGATGATGCATCCGTGAACACAGTTGGACCGGGTAGAGGTCGATCTAGGACTTTAGGTGGGAGATTAATGTCCACTACAGCGAGTAGCTGAATCCATGGAGGCTTCGCGGCGTAGCAGAGTTCTCCTCCGAATCCGAACAGAGCTAGTGCAAGGTGTTCTGAAAGCGCTACCGATGCAGAAGGAATTTGCTTTCTGAATGGGAGATATATTTTTGTGGGCTCGGAGCCTAGATGGTTCAGGGCGAGCTTTCGGCCCTTCATAATTACACTTCCGAGGCACTCAACTCCGGGAGTAAAGGCTCCTTGAGATTTTCCCAGGAGTACCCACTGCACTGGCTTGGCTGACTCGGGAGGGCCTTGAGCTAACGCTCCGACTCCCCCCTCCTTTGTGAAATGCACGTACAGGTCTAAAGGCAGGTTGGGATTCCACCTAGCTAGTGCAGCTACAGCCAACTGTCGTTCGATGTAATCAAGCGAGTGGGCGGCCTCTTTTGAGATAACTTTGGATTCCCAGAGGTGCTTGCCTTTCAAGAGGTCATACAAGGGGGACATGACCTCTGGGGGAATAAGGATGGTGTTTCGCAGCCACTGTAAAGACCCTACCAGCTGCTGAACATCATGCAGCGTCTTGACGTCGCGTCGGATTTTGAATGCAGGAGGTGACACACAAGAACTGTCAATTTTTACGCCCAAAAAGGTGACGGAAGGGCCCTTTTTTATCTTTGCTTCTGCTATTTCAAACCCG
Organism: Oenanthe melanoleuca; assembly: GCF_029582105.1. Lineage (NCBI taxonomy): Eukaryota > Metazoa > Chordata > Aves > Passeriformes > Muscicapidae > Oenanthe > Oenanthe melanoleuca. Next base: position 46,590 of record NW_026612724.1, read on the forward strand.
TTGATTTTCAGGGCACTTGAAACCTCTGTTACGATGGCGTCTACTTGGCTTGATGTGGAGGCGGCGATCAAGATGTCATCCATATACTGGATGATTGTTGCTTCGGGGTTCTTCAATCGGACTGGGGCCAGGGCTTTGCTAACGACGATTTGGCAAATCGTGGGAGAGCTGATCATGCCTTGGGGTAGAACCTTCCACTGAAACCGAAGGCTAGGTTGATGACCATTTGAAAAAATGATGGAAAAGGCGAACCGCTCTTTGTCCTGCTCATGCAGCGGAATTGAGAAAAAGCAGCCTTTAATATCAATCACGGCACAAGGCTGGTTTGTGGGTATAAAAGAATTGCTGGGCAGCTTGGGCAGCACTGGTCCCATTGGCTGAATCTTTTTGTTGACAGCTCGTAGGTCATGTAACAGGCGAAAACCTTCGCCACTGCGCTTGGGAATGACAAAAACTGGTGTGTTCCACGGTGAAACTGAGGGCTCGCCATGGCCCTGCTGCTGCTCCAGGCCCTGCCCGAGGGGCTGCCCGCCGGCGCGGAGCCCGCCCAGGCTGAGAGAGCTTGTCAAGATACTGACATTTGCTAAATGTCCTGGAGAGGGAGAGGGAGTGACTTCAGCAGGAAACTGGATTTTGTTAATGAAAGAAGATAATTCACAGGAGAAGGGTTTTGGCTGGTGTGGACCATCATCATCATCCTCAGCTGCTGTTGTGCTTGCCATCACCGCCGCACCAAGCACCGCCTGCAGGCCCAGCAGCGGCAGCACGAGATCAACCTGATCGCCTACCGGGAGGCCCATAACTACTCAGCCCTGCCCTTCTATTTCCGGTTTTTGCCAAATTATTTGCTACCTCCCTATGAGGAAGTGGTGAACCGACCGCCGACCCCCCCGCCCCCGTACAGTGCCTTACATCAGCAGTGTGTCCCAGCAGGCAGCAGTAGCACAATCCCGGACACGCCCAGAGCCCTGCAGCCAGCACAGAGCAGCTCTGCAGCACCCAGCAGCAATACCAGCAGTACTGACCAGCACCGGGGCGCCCGGCCGCGGGGACCCTGAGCCCTCCACCACCGTGCTGGGTGAGAGAGCCGTGGCCAAAACGCAACGCATGGAGCCCAGCGGCGCCAGCACGGGAGCCGAGCTGGTGGAGAGGGCCGGTCCCGATAAGGATACGGAGTGCAAGGAGGAACTGCTGAAAGGTTACAGCTCTAAAAGCTTGGAGCAAAGCGGCGCCATCCCCGACGCCAAGGACAAGACGCCGGGCAGGCAGCGCCGTTTCACCGGCGACTCGGGCATAGAAGTGTGTGTGTGTGCAACCGGGGTCATCACCACGACGACCTCAAGGACTTTGATGGGCTCATTGACGACGCTCTGGACGGGCCCCTGGACTTCTGCGACAGCTGCAGCAGCCGTCCCCACGGGGACGAGGAGGAAGGGCTCTTCAGTGCCACGGAGGAGCTCTTTTTGTTTGCACGCCACGGGGTTTGATTTACAAATTCGGCAAAAGTTGCCGGCATAAGCTCTGAGTCTGGGTCGGAATCCGAATAGAAATCTGAATCGAAGCAGGGCTTTGCGCAAGAAGGACATTGTTTTCTAGATTTAAACTCCTTGCACCACTCATCCCGGCTCGGCCTTAGGGGTGTCTCGACCTCGCTCTCTGACTGGGAGGAAGTGGAGTGGTCAGGGACTTCCGGCAGACTGTGCTTTTTAGTTGGACTCCGCCCTCTGGGTTTTTGGTGGCGACGCCTGCCTTACTCCGCCTTTTTTCTAGGGGCTTCTTGGCCATATAAGGAAACGTGTGACGGCTCGCTCTCTGATAGGCCTCCGGTCTCCCCTCCCAGTTAGAAACCACGCCTCCCTCCCCTTGGTCTTGACCGCGCATGTCTGTGGCGGGAATCAGCTGTTGGCCCCGCCCCTCCCGCTCCCCTTCGGCGCCATTTTGTGGGGCATAGGGTGGTGGTCTTATTTTCATTTCACTTTCATTAATATCATTAGTACCGGCGTTAGAAAACGGGGAACTATCGCGTTGGGGAAGTGGGTTTGGGTTAGGTTTAGGATCGGAGGTCGGGAGTGGAGATGAGGGTCGCGACAGCGAAGGGTTGTTAGTATCCAACAACGAATGTGAACTTGCAAGGTTATCGGTAACAACAGTCTGAGTTGCGGCTCCAACACCCAGCTTCGGAATGGCTCTTAAACATTGCTGGGCTGCCTTCCACGTCTCTTGCTCTTCTAGAGCCTTTGTCAATGCTTGTTTAACTTTGCCCCATCTCTTTAGACATTTACTAGAGCCGGAGGCAATAACGTCTTCAGCAAGAGCAGTCGTGCACAACCCCCAACATTCGGAGTGCAAAACGTCCACAGGACGATCAATAGCATTCAGCATTAACAACCACCTAATAGCAGTATTAAAGTCATTAAACTTGCAATGAATTCCCCACTGTGTGTGGATTTCTTCAATTACCTTCCCGAGTGATTCCATCTCGGTGGTACTGGGAGCGTCCTCCTCACCGGGGTCAGCCAGCTGCCTCGGTCGTCTCCTCCGCCAGCGTGCTTCCCGTCGCCCGCCGCTCAAGCCCGTGTGCCGGGGAGCAGACCGGGTTGCGGCACCACTATGTTGCCTGTAGCTTAGGCTAGTGCGACCTGGTTAGGAGCGAGACCACGGCGCACTTACTACCTTGCCGGACAGATCACACATCACACCAATGTGGTGAACGGCGAAATGCAATTTCTTTCCTGTGGACACCCGCTTATAGAACCGCGGCGTGCCCACGTCACTTCCTTTTGCGGTTACGTAACTTGGCAACTCAATGGAGAGGAAGGGGCCCTACCTCCTCGTACAACCCGAGATCTTCCGTGCGGTTGTGGCTAACTACACCAAACCCCCAAAAAATCCCCCCAAAAATCCGCAAAAAAACCTCAAAAAAACCACCAAAAAGCATCCCAAAAAAATCCCAAAAATTAACAAAAGCCCAAAAGTAATTCCCAAAAAAATCCCCAGAAAATCCCCAAAAATTTTTAAAAATATCACCCCAAAAAAATCCCAAAAATAAGCTGGAGCTGGTGGCCAAACCAAAAAATACTACCCAAAAACCACCAAAAATTACAAAAAACAAAATATCCAAAAAATCGCCAGGATAAAATAAAAATTAAAAAAAACAAAAAAATCCCCGTAAAAATTCCCCAAACCCCCCCCCAAAAATCCCAAAAAATCCCCGCAAAAACCTCAAAAAAAACCCAAAAATACCATCCCAAAAGTATCCCCAAAAATTACCAAATTCCCTCAAATAAATCTCCAAAAAACTACCCAAAAAATCCCCAAAACTTTTAAAAAATATCCCCCCCAAAAAATCCCAAAAATCCGCTGCAGATGGCGGCCAAAGGGGAGAAAGAACCTCAAAAATCCACCTAAAAACCCCCCAAAATTACCATAAAAAATCTCAAAAAAATCGCCAAAAATTTAAAAAAAAAAAAAAAAAAAAAAAAAAAAAAAAAAAAAAAAAAAAAAAAAAATCCCCAAAAAATATCCCCCCAAAAATTCCCAAAAATCCCCCCAAAAACACCCCAAAAAACCTCAAAAAACCCCCAAAAACCATCCCAAAAATAGCCCCAAAAATTACCAAAATCCCCCCAAAAATTTCCCCAAAAACATCCCCCAAACAACCTCCAAAAATTACCAAAAACATTCCCAAAAGAAACCCCAAAAACCACCTGGAGCTGCCGGCCAAAGGTAAGAAAAAAGCCCCCCAAAATCCCCCAAAAATTACCAAAAATATTTCCCCAAAGAATTCCCAAAGAAGTTCCAAAAACCCACCAAAAATCCCCCCAAAATCCCCAAAAAAGGCCCATAAAAACCTAAAACAAACAAATTTAAAAAAATCCTCATAAATATTCCCAAAAATTCCCAAAAACCCGAAAAAAATTTCCTAAATCCCAAAAAGATTCCCAAAAAATTTCCCCCCAAAATGCCCCAAAAAAATCCCAAAAAAATCCCAAAAATTACCAAACGCCCCTCCCAAAATTTCCAAAAATCCTGAAAAAAATTCCCAAAAACATCCCCCAAAAATTACCAAAAATATTCCCCAAAAAAACTCCAAAAATTAGCTGGACCAGGTGGCCAAAGTGAGAAAAAAAACCCAAAAAACACCCAAAAAAACCAGCCAAAAACACCCCAAAAATATCCCCAAAAATTATTAAAAATGGCTCAAAATGATGCCCCTTTCACACCGCTGGTAGAAATGACACAATACCAAAAAAACCTGTACCTGTTCCGTTTTCAGACTGAAGCAACAGGATATTCCTGGCTTCTAGTGCAGCAGGGAAGGGAAGTGTTTGGATAATCCTGTCTTCATTTGAAGATTTCTTCATGAAAGCCATCACTGCCCTCAATTGGGACATCCAAAACACCCAGGACATCTAAAAAATGAAGAAAAAAATCTAAGCAGAGGATCCAGACTACCAGGAAAAACAACAGAGGTAGAATGCAACACTCCAAGAATACAAGGCATCTTTTTAATTTATCAAAAAAAAAAAAAAAAAAAAAAAAAAAAAAAAGGACGAAAGCCACCTTTGTCACACAATACAACGTATTATGCCAATTATATATTTGGTTTTTGTTCCCCTGTATTGTTCTGTGTTTGCACTTGCTGCTGCATTTCCATGCCTTGCTCTGTATGTAAATTCACCTTTAGCACTGTGTCCATGGAGTGTATCTGTAATTGAATTGGTACCTGTCCTTGCCTTTGTACACCTTGCTGTGTTTTGCTGTGAATAAAAACATTCATTCAATAAAGTTAAGTCACCCCTAGTCAGGATACCCCACTTCTTCCCCTTGGCTCCTGTCTTTCTTTGGTGTGATTTAGTCTTTTTTTTTCACTGTATTTCTTGCTTTGCTTCTCACTTTACCTTTCAGTCTATTTATGACTGTGCTTTTCTGTTTTTTAACTTTATTTTTTGACTGCCTCTCTAACTCTATCTCTGTGTTTCTGTTTCTCACTGCTTCTAACTCTGTCTCTCTGGTTCTCTAACTCTATGGCTGTTTCCTTATATCCCTCTACCACTCTTCCACTGAAAGTCTTTCTCTGTTTCTCTAACTCTGTTTTACTATTTTCCCCTAACCCGAACTCCGTTTTGCTCTTTCTCTCTATTTCATATTAGCTCTAGTTTTAACCCTAACTCTAACCCTGTTTCCAACTTTGCGTTCTAGCTGTAAAATTAAAAAATCAGCAGTAGAAATTTTCAGGCTCCCTGTGAGAAAAAAAAACCAAAACAAAACCAAACAAATTAAAAAAAAAAAAAAAACAAAGCAAAACAAAACACAACAAAACAAACAAAAAAAAAAAACACAAAAAAGCCCCGGCAAAATACCTTACATTATTATTTAAATAAAAATATTTACACCTCAGGAGCCTGAAATTTTCTACTGCTGCACCAGACATACCTATTTTTTCTTCTTTTTCATATATACCAGGTAGGGCCCCTCATTAATACTCCAGATGGCAGTGACTAATAATTACCTTGATTGACCATTCCATGCCTACTCTGGAGTACTAATGAAAGTAGAGAGTTAACTACAGCCACACCTTATTAGTTAGTTGGGCAGTTAATTCAGTATTTAGCTAACTAGCCAATTTCTCGGTGCACCACCACGCCTGTCACTCACCCAAAGATCCACTTCTCACACAAGCCCAGCCCGTCGCAACCCCAGCCCCGCTCCGGCGCCCTGGCAGCGCTGCCGTCCTGTGGGCACAGCGCGGTGCTGCGCGCGTGCCCTTCCGATGATGGGGGCGAGCGCGTGCCGGGACGCTGCCCTGTAGGACTGCCGCCACGCTGCGGATGCCGCTTGCGGCAGGAGCCCGGCCGAGACAAGCATCCCCGCCCGTGCCTGCCGCCGCTCGAGCGTCGGCCGGAGCTCTTTTCGGCGTCGTTGCCGGATTCAGGCAGGCGGATTAGAAATTGACATGGTGAGGGGCGTTACGGGTACCACAACAAAGATGGCAGCCGGGCCGGAAGTGGCCTCTGCCAGTACTAAAGACGGCAGCAGCGAAGGGCGGAAGACTTGTCTTGCCACTCTCAAGATGGCGGTTTGGCCGGCACGCGCCTGACCTTCTATATATGGCGGCAGAAAGGGCGGGAAAGCAAGGACCTCAGTGTGATTTTGGGGGCTGCCTGCGCGCGACGCAGACACCGATCCCCGCGGCGCGGTTTTCTGCGGCGTTTCCGAGAGTGCGGACACGGGCTGTGGGCTCAGCTGCGCCGCGGGCGCGTGGGAGTCGGACAGGCGCCGACAGGCAGCGGCAGAGATGCCTTTCTCTGCTTCGGGGTTCTGCTGCGGCCGTAGGCGCCATCTGGAGCGTGGCTGCAGTCCCACATGGCAGGGTCCCGGCACGGGGTGGGGGGTCGGGGGGGGGGGGGGGGTGGCTTTCGCCATCTTGAGAAGGGTAGCATGCAGTACCGCACTGTGCCCACAAGGCGGCAGCACTGCCGCACTTCCCACGCTCGCAGCCACGGCCGGTCTCAGCCTTCGCCAGCGCGGACCTCGCAGCCCGAACTCGGCGTCACCCTCCCCTCTATTCACACACACCCCCCGCTCCCCGCTCGATCCGGGCGGCGGCGGCGACGCCTCAGTGTGAAAAACACGGTTCACGGTTCTGGGAGAATTACAAGGTTTAATAAAAAAGGCAATAGGAGACCTGCACGAAGCCAAGGGTTAAAAGGACCGGGTGCTTGGCATGCTGCCCGGAGCACACCTGCATTGGGAACACCCCTGTAAATACGTTTCACGATCCATCCATTTGTTACATACTCATAGACCTTCATGTACAGTCAGCAGTTTCTGGGAACTGTTTAGCACGGCCACTCCTTGGCTCCGCCTTTTTAGAGCGTGCCTGGTTTTTGGCTTGTGGTTTTATTCTTCTCCTTTTCCCTTTTCATTTGGGTGGTGGTCCAGCCGGTGAGTGTTGATAATTGTCAGCTGCAGGGGTCCCCAACACCCCTAAAATATCTCCCAAAAACCCCCCCAAATATCCCAAAAAAACAAAAAAAAAATCCCAAAAACCCCAAAAATTGCTAAAAAATACCAACCCCCCCCCCCCCACCAAAACAGCCCAAAAACACCCCAAAAGATTACCGAAAACCCCCCAAAAATCACCTGAAGCTGGCGGCCAAATAGGAGAAAAAAACCCAAAACCACCCAAAAACATTCTCAAAAATTACCAAAAACCTCCCAAAACATTCCCAAAACAATCCCTAAAATATCCCTAAAAATTACCAAAAAAAACCCCAAAATTCCCCAAAACGCAAAAACAGTTCCCAAAAAAAAAAAACCCCAAAATTACAAAAAATATTCTTAAAAAAATCCCCCCCCAAAATCACCTGGAGCTGGCGGCCAAAGGTAAGAAAAACAACTCAAAAACCCCCCAAAAATACCCCAAAAAATACCCAAAATATCGCAAAAAAAAAAAAAAAAAAAAAAAAAAAAAAAAAAATCCCTCCAAATATTTCCCAAAACTCCCCAAAAATTCAAAAAGAAACCACCAAAAATCTCAATAAAAACTCAAAAAAACCCCAAAAATCCCAAATATATCCCCCAAAATCACCAAAAATCCAAAAAAAATTCCCCGCCAAAAAAATCCCCAAGATTACCAGAAATATCCCACCAAAAAACCCCAAAAGCCACGTGGAAGTGGCGGCCAAAGGTAAGAAAAATCCCAAAAAAACCCCACAAAAATACCCCAGACAAAATCCCCAAAAATCGTCAAAAATTTAAAAAAAAAAAAAAAAAAATCTCCAAAAAAGTCCCCCTAAAAATTCCCCAAACTGTTGCCTGTAGCTTAGGCTAGTGCGACCTGGTTAGGAGCGAGACCACGGCGCACTTACTACCTTGCCGGACAGATCACACATCACACCAATGGGGTGAACGGCGAAATGCAATTTCTTTCCTGTGGACACCCGCTTATAGAACCGCGGCGTGCCCACGTCACTTCCTTTTGCGGTTACGTAACTTGGCAACTCAATGGAGAGGAAGGGGCCCTACCTCCTCGTACAACCCGAGATCTTCCGTGCGGTTGTGGCTAACTACATTTCCCCCTCTCCATGAACAATTAACTTTAACTTATACAAACGCAACAACTACAATTTGGATAGACAACTTGTTAACAACATGCAAATAAACTAAATCGTTAGTAAATTAAACGAGCTTTGCGGTTAGTTTAAGTTAGCTGCCTTTGCTGCAAAAGCAAAATATCAACTTGACTTAACCGGGCTTTAACAAACCGGGTGACTCTATTAAGCAAACAAGGTCCAAATATAAGGGCAAGTATTATAACAACAACGGGTCCTATTAGGGTAGAGACTATAGGGGTAATCCAAGGGTGTTGGCTGAAGAGGGATTTAAACCAGTTTTGCTGCTGGAGCTCGTAGCTGCGACGCTTGAGTCTATTTTTGAGCTCTGCCGTAGATTGTCGGATGGGACCTGAGCGGTTCACGTAGGTGCAACACTCCTCGTTTAAAGCTGCGCATAATCCTCCCTGCTGCATTAGCAGCAGCTCCAGACCTCGCCTATTTTGGAGGACCATTTCTGACAGGAAAAACAAAGATTCTTCCAGTCTTAAAATATTTCCGTGGATTTCAAGGAGGTCTTCGTCTATTGTTTGCTGTAACTGCTGCAGGCTTTGTTTTTGTGTGGCTAGTGATGTAATGCCGGTGGCTGCACCTGTTCCTCCGAAAGTTAGCAGAACTGCTAGACTGACTGCGGTGGCTACTTCCCGTTTTATTCGCTGCGGCTCAGTCTCGAAGTGCAGCGTGACCTCATCATCCGTGTGGTAAAGGATCCTGGGAATGACAACAACTTGAACACAGAAATCGTTAATTTCGTTAAAGTGCTTTACGGAAACACAGGGGGTAAGCCCGGTGGCGTGACAAGCCCACATATTTCCCGATGCAGGAACGGCCCATTTTTTTGCGTTGGTCTAAGCGGATTGAGGAGCCACACAGCTCTTTATTTTGGGTTTTAACACTTTTGTTTCCTATACAAGCTCCATAGCCTGAAATTATTCCTAGGGTGATCCCTTTGCTGGGAGCATCCCACTTGCATTGTTTGGGACTGGCTTCCTGGGAATATTTAAAGGTTTTTTTGGAACCAATTCCCTCGTAAAAGGGCGGTCTGGAATCGTAACACAACCAACATGACCTTGTGAGTTCGGGACGTGAGGTGTTAAGGGATATAAAGGCAGCACGCAACATTCCGGTAAACAAATTTTGCGAAAGGGTCTCGGGTGTAGGAATAGCTTGTGCAGGGTTTAATAAGGTAGCGGTGGCAAGCGGTTTTTTTTCTCCATGGATAAGGTGGCCATGGGGGGTTTATTTTTTCGAAAGGTCGCCAATTCATTAGGCACTACTGCTATGTGTCGCTTATGTGATGGGGACCTAATGATTTGCACGACAGCGCCTCTGTCAGGATTGCGGGTGAGAGACATATCTTCACGCATGTAAATTGACCATAATTTGCCTATTGCCCAAGATGGATCATTCGCCCGCAGGACCGTAACTGTGAGATGTGTGCAGTTTCCAGGATGCTTACCTTGGTAAGTGCTCCTGGAAATGCAGCTACTGGGCCAACCTGTCACTTTTAAGAATTCGTCTTCCTTGGGAGGCTTCCATCGGTTGCCAGTTACTATGGTCTCGCATCCCCAATATCCACAGAACCAGTAACCTGGGTAGGTGCAATACTCTTTACCGGGGTTATTACTCGGGCACCAATATGTCCCTACCTTGATGACTTGAGAGGCTTGGCCGGATCGATCGCTGGTAAAAATGTCTGTCAGGCGCACGGTCCAGGCTGGAGTGTTGGTTTCGGTCTGGCCTATGATGGCGCCAGTGATGAAGTTTCGAAACGTCCAGACGTGGGGCTGATAAGGGTGATGGCCGGTGTTGAGGCGGATCGATGTCAACAGGATGCAAAGGCACAAGAAGAGAGTCGGAGGCTTGGCTGATGGCCTGTAATAGGAGACCTGTGGGAAAATACTCAGAGTGTCTGTTAGCTTTTGCTAGGCAAAACCGGCCTTATGGATTTTAAGGGGCACCACTTAATGTCATTATCTCTTTTTACTGCTGCGTACCCTCTGCCAGTTACAACTAGTTTCCACCCTGTTTCCCATTCTCCTAACTCATTTTTTATGCTGACCGGGGGACCCTCTTGCACCGCTTCTACAGCCCAATGCTTCTGTGAAGGAGCCTGACCTTGATCCCCTCTAGGAAATTAATTTAGGGCGAGCATGGCAGTTGCGAGCAAACGTGGCTGCTCTGACGGGGGAATGGTACTGACAAACCCCTCAGCCCTTGCCAGAGTTTCCAGTTTTGACTTTAGGGTTTGATTGGCTCTCTCCACAATGGCCTGTCCGGTAGTGTTGTATGGAGTGCCCTGCTTCAGGACAATGCCCCATTTGTTGGTGAATTCTTGGGCCGCTTTTGAAACAAAAGGAGTTCCGTTGTCTGTTTTAATTTGCCTTGGGATACCGAGCCAGGCCATGGCTGATAACCAGTGTTGGACTGCAGCTTTAGAATTTGCTTTCGCCTGTTGGGTCCCAATAATGACTCCGCTGAACGTGTCTATGGTAACAGCGAGCCACGCTCTGGGTTTTAGTAGCTGGCATAGTGTGAAGTCGGTTTGCCAAATTTATGAGGCTTTTAGGCCTCTAGGGCTGACACCACAGGACCACAATGGAGACTTCTGGCAGTAAGGACAGGTGGCTACAATGTGCTTGGCATCAGACATGGAAATGTCGCATTGCTTGGCTAGTGCTCTGGCTCCTATGTGCAGGGACTCGTGCAACTGTCGCGCGCTTTGTAAGGTCCATAGGTTCTTGGCTGCGGCATCAGCTTTATCATTTCCCAGCTGGAAATATCCTTTAATGGGGCTGTGGCTGTTTATATGGATGACTGTCACAGTGCCTTGTCGTGAGTGCAGTGCTTCTTCAATCGTTAAAGCAGCCGGTGAAATGGCAACGCCTGGGTGAGACATGGACTGACAGAGCTTTGCTGCAAACAAGGAGTCAGTAACGATATTGAGATGGTTGGTTGGGAACAAGTTGCAAGCCAGCACTATTGCGGACGCTTCTAGCAACTGAACAGACAAAGACTGATCTTTCATTTTTACACATTGCCACCGACCTTGTTCTTGCCATACGACTGCTGCTGTAGAGGTTGTTGATGATGCATCCGTGAACACAGTTGGACCGGGTAGAGGTCGATCTAGGACTTTAGGTGGGAGATTAATGTCCACTACAGCGAGTAGCTGAATCCATGGAGGCTTCGCGGCGTAGCAGAGTTCTCCTCCGAATCCGAACAGAGCTAGTGCAAGGTGTTCTGAAAGCGCTACCGATGCAGAAGGAATTTGCTTTCTGAATGGGAGATATATTTTTGTGGGCTCGGAGCCTAGATGGTTCAGGGCGAGCTTTCGGCCCTTCATAATTACACTTCCGAGGCACTCAACTCCGGGAGTAAAGGCTCCTTGAGATTTTCCCAGGAGTACCCACTGCACTGGCTTGGCTGACTCGGGAGGGCCTTGAGCTAACGCTCCGACTCCCCCCTCCTTTGTGAAATGCACGTACAGGTCTAAAGGCAGGTTGGGATTCCACCTAGCTAGTGCAGCTACAGCCAACTGTCGTTCGATGTAATCAAGCGAGTGGGCGGCCTCTTTTGAGATAACTTTGGATTCCCAGAGGTGCTTGCCTTTCAAGAGGTCATACAAGGGGGACATGACCTCTGGGGGAATAAGGATGGTGTTTCGCAGCCACTGTAAAGACCCTACCAGCTGCTGAACATCATGCAGCGTCTTGACGTCGCGTCGGATTTTGAATGCAGGAGGTGACACACAAGAACTGTCAATTTTTACGCCCAAAAAGGTGACGGAAGGGCCCTTTTTTATCTTTGCTTCTGCTATTTCAAACCCGTTGATTTTCAGGGCACTTGAAACCTCTGTTACGATGGCGTCTACTTGGCTTGATGTGGAGGCGGCGATCAAGATGTCATCCATATACTGGATGATTGTTGCTTCGGGGTTCTTCAATCGGACTGGGGCCAGGGCTTTGCTAACGACGATTTGGCAAATCGTGGGAGAGCTGATCATGCCTTGGGGTAGAACCTTCCACTGAAACCGAAGGCTAGGTTGATGACCATTTGAAAAAATGATGGAAAAGGCGAACCGCTCTTTGTCCTGCTCATGCAGCGGAATTGAGAAAAAGCAGCCTTTAATATCAATCACGGCACAAGGCTGGTTTGTGGGTATAAAAGAATTGCTGGGCAGCTTGGGCAGCACTGGTCCCATTGGCTGAATCTTTTTGTTGACAGCTCGTAGGTCATGTAACAGGCGAAAACCTTCGCCACTGCGCTTGGGAATGACAAAAACTGGTGTGTTCCACGGTGAAACTGAGGGCTCGCCATGGCCCTGCTGCTGCTCCAGGCCCTGCCCGAGGGGCTGCCCGCCGGCGCGGAGCCCGCCCAGGCTGAGAGAGCTTGTCAAGATACTGACATTTGCTAAATGTCCTGGAGAGGGAGAGGGAGTGACTTCAGCAGGAAACTGGATTTTGTTAATGAAAGAAGATAATTCACAGGAGAAGGGTTTTGGCTGGTGTGGACCATCATCATCATCCTCAGCTGCTGTTGTGCTTGCCATCACCGCCGCACCAAGCACCGCCTGCAGGCCCAGCAGCGGCAGCACGAGATCAACCTGATCGCCTACCGGGAGGCCCATAACTACTCAGCCCTGCCCTTCTATTTCCGGTTTTTTGCCAAATTATTTGCTACCTCCCTATGAGGAAGTGGTGAACCGACCGCCGACCCCCCCGCCCCCGTACAGTGCCTTACATCAGCAGTGTGTCCCAGCAGGCAGCAGTAGCACAATCCCGGACACGCCCAGAGCCCTGCAGCCAGCACAGAGCAGCTCTGCAGCACCCAGCAGCAATACCAGCAGTACTGACAGCACCGGGGCGCCCGGCCGCGGGGACCCTGAGCCCTCCACCACCGTGCTGGGTGAGAGAGCCGTGGCCAAAACGCAACGCATGGAGCCCAGCGGCGCCAGCACGGGAGCCGAGCTGGTGGAGAGGGCCGGTCCCGATAAGGATACGGAGTGCAAGGAGGAACTGCTGAAAGGTTACAGCTCTAAAAGCTTGGAGCAAAGCGGCGCCATCCCCGACGCCAAGGACAAGACGCCGGGCAGGCAGCGCCGTTTCACCGGCGACTCGGGCATAGAAGTGTGTGTGTGTGCAACCGGGGTCATCACCACGACGACCTCAAGGACTTTGATGGGCTCATTGACGACGCTCTGGACGGGCCCCTGGACTTCTGCGACAGCTGCAGCAGCCGTCCCCACGGGGACGAGGAGGAAGGGCTCTTCAGTGCCACGGAGGAGCTCTTTTTGTTTGCACGCCACGGGGTTTGATTTACAAATTCGGCAAAAGTTGCCGGCATAAGCTCTGAGTCTGGGTCGGAATCCGAATAGAAATCTGAATCGAAGCAGGGCTTTGCGCAAGAAGGACATTGTTTTCTAGATTTAAACTCCTTGCACCACTCATCCCGGCTCGGCCTTAGGGGTGTCTCGACCTCGCTCTCTGACTGGGAGGAAGTGGAGTGGTCAGGGACTTCCGGCAGACTGTGCTTTTTAGTTGGACTCCGCCCTCTGGGTTTTTGGTGGCGACGCCTGCCTTACTCCGCCTTTTTTCTAGGGGCTTCTTGGCCATATAAGGAAACGTGTGACGGCTCGCTCTCTGATACGCCTCCGGTCTCCCCTCCCAGTTAGAAACCACGCCTCCCTCCCCTTGGTCTTGACCGCGCATGTCTGTGGCGGGAATCAGCTGTTGGCCCCGCCCCTCCCGCTCCCCTTCGGCGCCATTTTGTGGGGCATAGGGTGGTGGTCTTATTTTCATTTCACTTTCATTAATATCATTAGTACCGGCGTTAGAAAACGGGGAACTATCGCGTTGGGGAAGTGGGTTTGGGTTAGGTTTAGGATCGGAGGTCGGGAGTGGAGATGAGGGTCGCGACAGCGAAGGGTTGTTAGTATCCAACAACGAATGTGAACTTGCAAGGTTATCGGTAACAACAGTCTGAGTTGCGGCTCCAACACCCAGCTTCGGAATGGCTCTTAAACATTGCTGGGCTGCCTTCCACGTCTCTTGCTCTTCTAGAGCCTTTGTCAATGCTTGTTTAACTTTGCCCCATCTCTTTAGACATTTACTAGAGCCGGAGGCAATAACGTCTTCAGCAAGAGCAGTCGTGCACAACCCCCAACATTCGGAGTGCAAAACGTCCACAGGACGATCAATAGCATTCAGCATTAACAACCACCTAATAGCAGTATTAAAGTCATTAAACTTGCAATGAATTCCCCACTGTGTGTGGATTTCTTCAATTACCTTCCCGAGTGATTCCATCTCGGTGGTACTGGGAGCGTCCTCCTCACCGGGGTCAGCCAGCTGCCTCGGTCGTCTCCTCCGCCAGCGTGCTTCCCGTCGCCCGCCGCTCAAGCCCGTGTGCCGGGGAGCAGACCGGGTTGCGGCACCACTATGTTGCCTGTAGCTTAGGCTAGTGCGACCTGGTTAGGAGCGAGACCACGGCGCACTTACTACCTTGCCGGACAGATCACACATCACACCAATGTGGTGAACGGCGAAATGCAATTTCTTTCCTGTGGACACCCGCTTATAGAACCGCGGCGTGCCCACGTCACTTCCTTTTGCGGTTACGTAACTTGGCAACTCAATGGAGAGGAAGGGGCCCTACCTCCTCGTACAACCCGAGATCTTCCGTGCGGTTGTGGCTAACTACACCAAACCCCCAAAAAATCCCCCCAAAAATCCGCAAAAAACCTCAAAAAACCACCAAAAAGCATCCCAAAAAAATCCCAAAAATTAACAAAAGCCCAAAAGTAATTCCCAAAAAAATCCCCAGAAAATCCCCAAAAATTTTTAAAAATATCACCCCAAAAAAATCCCAAAAATAAGCTGGAGCTGGTGGCCAAACCAAAAAAAATACTACCCAAAAACCACCAAAAATTACAAAAAACAAAATATCCAAAAAATCGCCAGGATAAAATAAAAATTAAAAAAAACAAAAAAATCCCCGTAAAAATTCCCCAAACCCCCCCAAAAATCCCAAAAAATCCCCGCAAAAACCTCAAAAAAAAAAACCCAAAAATACCATCCCAAAAGTATCCCCAAAAATTACCAAATTCCCTCAAATAAATCTCCAAAAAACTACCCAAAAAATCCCCAAAACTTTTAAAAAATATCCCCCCCAAAAAATCCCAAAAATCCGCTGCAGATGGCGGCCAAAGGGGAGAAAGAACCTCAAAAATCCACCTAAAAACCCCCCAAAATTACCATAAAAAATCTCAAAAAAATCGCCAAAAATTTAAAAAAAAAAAAAAAAAAAAAAAAAAAAAAAAAAAAAAACCAAAAAAATCCCCAAAAAATATCCCCCCAAAAATTCCCAAAAATCCCCCAAAAACACCCCAAAAAACCTCAAAAAACCCCCAAAAACCATCCCAAAAATAGCCCCAAAAATTACCAAAATCCCCCCAAAAATTTCCCCAAAAACATCCCCCAAACAACCTCCAAAAATTACCAAAAACATTCCCAAAAGAAACCCCAAAAACCACCTGGAGCTGCCGGCCAAAGGTAAGAAAAAAGCCCCCCAAAATCCCCCAAAAATTACCAAAAATATTTCCCCAAAGAATTCCCAAAGAAGTTCCAAAAACCCACCAAAAATCCCCCCAAAATCCCCAAAAAAGGCCCATAAAAACCTAAAACAAACAAATTTAAAAAAATCCTCATAAATATTCCCAAAAAATTCCCAAAAACCCGAAAAAAATTTCCTAAAATCCCAAAAAGATTCCCAAAAAATTTCCCCCCAAAATGCCCCAAAAAATCCCAAAAAAATCCCAAAAATTACCAAACGCCCCTCCCAAAATTTCCAAAAATCCTGAAAAAAATTCCCAAAAACATCCCCCAAAATTACCAAAAATATTCCCCAAAAAAACTCCAAAAATTAGCTGGACCAGGTGGCCAAAGTGAGAAAAAAAACCCAAAAAACACCCCAAAAAAACCAGCCAAAAATACCCCAAAAATATCCCCAAAAATTATTAAAAATGGCTCAAAATGATGCCCCTTTCACACCGCTGGTAGAAATGACACAATACCAAAAAAACCTGTACCTGTTCCGTTTTCAGACTGAAGCAACAGGATATTCCTGGCTTCTAGTGCAGCAGGGAAGGGAAATGTTTGGATAATCCTGTCTTCCTTTGAAGATTTCTTCATGAAAGCCATCACTGCCCTCAATCGGGACATCCAAAACACCCAGGACATCTAAAAAACTGAAGAAAAAAATCTAAGCAGAGGATCCAGACTACCAGGAAAAACAACAGAGGTAGAATGCAACACTCCAAGAATACAAGGCATCTTTTTAATTTATCAAAAAAAAAAAAAAAAAAAAATCAAAAAAAGGACGAAAGCCACCTTTGTCACACAATACAACGTATTATGCCAATTATATATTTGGTTTTTGTTCCCCTGTATTGTTCTGTGTTTGCACTTGCTGCTGCATTTCCATGCCTTGCTCTGTATGTAAATTCACCTTTAGCACTGTGTCCATGGAGTGTATCTGTAATTGAATTGGTACCTGTCCTTGCCTTTGTACACCTTGCTGTGTTTTGCTGTGAATAAAAACATTCATTCAATAAAGTTAAGTCACCCCTAGTCAGGATACCCCACTTCTTCCCCTTGGCTCCTGTCTTTCTTTGGTGTGATTTAGTCTTTTTTTTTCACTGTATTTCTTGCTTTGCTTCTCACTTTACCTTTCAGTCTATTTATGACTGTGCTTTTCTGTTTTTAACTTTATTTTTGACTGCCTCTCTAACTCTGTCTCTCTGGTTCTCTAACTCTATGGCTGTTTCCTTATATCCCTCTACCACTCTTCCACTGAAAGTCTTTCTCTGTTTCTCTAACTCTGTTTTACTATTTTCCCCTAACCCGAACTCCGTTTTGCTCTTTCTCTCTATTTCATATTAGCTCTAGTTTTAACCCTAACTCTAACCCTGTTTCCAACTTTGCTTTCTAGCTGTAAAATTAAAAAATCAGCAGTAGAAATTTTCAGGCTCCCTGTGAGAAAAAAAAAAAAAACAAAACAAAACCAAACAAATTAAAAAAAGAAAAAAACAAAGCAAAACAAAACAAAACAAAAAGCACAAAAAAGCCCCGGCAAAATACCTTACATTATTATTTAAATAAAAATGTTTACACCTCAGCAGCCTGAAATTTTCTACTGCTGCACCAGACATACCTATTTTTTCTTCTTTTTCATATATACCAGGTAGGGCCCCTCATTAATACTCCAGATGGCAGTGACTAATAATTACCTTGATTGACCATTCCATGCCTACTCTGGAGTACTAATGAAAGTAGAGAGTTAACTACAGCCACACCTTATTAGTTAGTTGGGCAGTTAATTCAGTATTTAGCTAACTAGCCAATTTCTCGGTGCACCACCACGCCTGTCACTCACCCAAAGATCCACTTCTCACACAAGCCCAGCCCGTCGCAACCCCAGCCCCGCTCCGGCGCCCTGGCAGCGCTGCCGTCCTGTGGGCACAGCGCGGTGCTGCGCGCGTGCCCTTCCGATGATGGGGGCGAGCGCGTGCCGGGACGCTGCCCTGTAGGACTGCCGCCACGCTGCGGATGCCGCTTGCGGCAGGAGCCCGGCCGAGACAAGCATCCCCGCCCGTGCCTGCCGCCGCTCGAGCGTCGGCCGGAGCTCTTTTCGGCGTCGTTGCCGGATTCAGGCAGGCGGATTAGAAATTGACATGGTGAGGGGCGTTACGGGTACCACAACAAAGATGGCAGCCGGGCCGGAAGTGGCCTCTGCCAGTACTAAAGACGGCAGCAGCGAAGGGCGGAAGTCTTGTCTTGCCACTCTCAAGATGGCGGTTTGGCCGGCACGCGCCTGACCTTCTATATATGGCGACAGAAAGGGCGGGAAAGCAAGGACCTCAGTGTGTTTTTGGGGGCTGCCTGCGCGCGATGCTGACACCGATCCCCGCGGCGCGATTTTCTGCGGCGTTTCCGAGAGTGCGGACACGGGCTGTGGGCTCAGCTGCGCCGCGGGCGCGTGGGAGTCGGACAGGCGCCGACAGGCAGCGGCGGGGATGCCTTTCTCTGCTTCGGGGTCCTGCTGCGGCCGTAGGCGCCATCTGGAGCGTGGCTGCAGTCCCACATGGCAGGGTCCCGGCACGGGGTGGGGGGTCGGGGGGGGGGGGGGGCTTCCGCCATCTTGAGAAGGGCAGCATGCAGTACCGCACTGTGCCCACAAGGCGGCAGCACTGCCGCACTTCCCACGCTCGCAGCCACGGCCGGTCTCAGCCTTCGCCAGCGCGGACCTCGCAGCCCGAACTCGGCGTCACCCTCCCCTCTATTCACACACACCCCCCGCTCCCCGCTCGATCCGGGCAGCGGCGGCGGCGACGCCTCAGTGTGAAAAACACGGTTCACGGTTCTGGGAGAATTACAAGGTTTAATAAAAAAGGCAATAGGAGACCTGCACGAAGCCAAGGGTTAAAAGGACCGGGTGCTTGGCATGCTGCCCGGAGCACACCTGCATTGGGATCACCCCTGTAAATACGTTTCACGATCCATCCATTTGTTACATACTCATAGACCTTCATGTACAGTCAGCAGTTTCTGGGAACTGTTTAGCACGGCCACTCCTTGGCTCCGCCTTTTTAGAGCGTGCCTGGTTTTTGGCTTGTGGTTTTATTCTTCTCCTTTTCCCTTTTCATTTGGGTGGTGGTCCAGCCGGTGAGTGTTGATAATTGTCAGCTGCAGGGGTCCCCAACACCCCTAAAATATCTCCCAAAAACCCCCCCAAATATCCCAAAAAACCAAAAAAAAAATCCCAAAAACCCCCAAAAATTGCTAAAAAATACCAACCCCCCCCCCCCCCCCACCAAAACAGCCCAAAAACACCCCAAAAGATTACCGAAAACCCCCCAAAAATCACCTGAAGCTGGCGGCCAAATAGGAGAAAAAAACCCAAAACCACCCAAAAACATTCTCAAAAATTACCAAAAACCTCCCAAAACATTCCCAAAACAATCCCTAAAATATCCCTAAAAATTACCAAAAAAAAAACCAAAATTCCCCAAAACGCAAAAACAGTTCCCAAAAAAAAAAAAACCCCAAAATTACAAAAAATATTCTTAAAAAAATCCCCCCCCAAAATCACCTGGAGCTGGCGGCCAAAGGTAAGAAAAACAACTCAAAAACCCCCCAAAAATACCCCAAAAAATACCCAAAATATCGCAAAAAAAAAAAAAAAAAAAAAAAAAAAAAAAAAAAAAAAAAAAAAAAAAAAAAATCCCTCCAAAATTTCCCAAAACTCCCCAAAAATTCAAAAAGAAACCACCAAAAATCTCAATAAAAACTCAAAAAAACCCCAAAAAATCCCAAATATATCCCCCAAAATCACCAAAAATCCAAAAAAAATTCCCCGCCAAAAAAATCCCCAAAGATTACCAGAAATATCCCACCAAAAAACCCCAAAAGCCACGTGGAAGTGGCGGCCAAAGGTAAGAAAAATCCCAAAAAAAACCCACAAAAATACCCCAGACAAAATCCCCAAAAATCGTCAAAAATTTAAAAAAAAAAAAAAAAAAAATCTCCAAAAAAGTCCCCCTAAAAATTCCCCAAACTGTTGCCTGTAGCTTAGGCTAGTGCGACCTGGTTAGGAGCGAGACCACGGCGCACTTACTACCTTGCCGGACAGATCACACATCACACCAATGTGGTGAACGGCGAAATGCAATTTCTTTCCTGTGGACACCCGCTTATAGAACCGCGGCGTGCCCACGTCACTTCCTTTTGCGGTTACGTAACTTGGCAACTCAATGGAGAGGAAGGGGCCCTACCTCCTCGTACAACCCGAGATCTTCCGTGCGGTTGTGGCTAACTACATTTCCCCCTCTCCATGAACAATTAACTTTAACTTATACAAACGCAACAACTACAATTTGGATAGACAACTTGTTAACAACATGCAAATAAACTAAATCGTTAGTAAATTAAACGAGCTTTGCGGTTAGTTTAAGTTAGCTGCCTTTGCTGCAAAAGCAAAATATCAACTTGACTTAACCGGGCTTTAACAAACCGGGTGACTCTATTAAGCAAACAAGGTCCAAATATAAGGGCAAGTATTATAACAACAACGGGTCCTATTAGGGTAGAGACTATAGGGGTAATCCAAGGGTGTTGGCTGAAGAGGGATTTAAACCAGTTTTGCTGCTGGAGCTCGTAGCTGCGACGCTTGAGTCTATTTTTGAGCTCTGCCGTAGATTGTCGGATGGGACCTGAGTGGTTCACGTAGGTGCAACACTCCTCGTTTAA